>NW_011500486.1:99355-100326 GCF_000495115.2 Populus euphratica
TAAAGGTATCTTGTATTATTAGATATATTATTATAAAATATGCTTTGGTTAAGGAGTTATTGATACTTCAAGTGCAAAATGATGATATAAAACCATGATAAAAATGCACTTTTAAGTACTAATCAGTTATTAACCCTTGAGCTTTGTATTTTTTTTTTTGTTTTTCTTTCGATAGGGTTATCACGTGTGAGTTAATCAAGTTATATCATATTGACTCGAGTTTGTGTATTCAATATTTTTTTAATAATTTAACTTCGGTTTTTTTCATGTTGTCTAATTAATTTTTTATCTTAATTTCATATCAAACATTGTAGATTTATTGAGTTAATTCAGATTGACATGAGTTTTTTTCTTTGATGTTTCTTTTTAAAAAAATTGATTTTTTTTTAATTTTATTATTTGGCATTAGGTTATTTGATATTGAGTTTTGTGAGTTTTTTCCAAGTTAACTTGGATTATCATCATTTGAACATTTTTTTATGTTAGAAAAAAAATTGACCTAGTGATTAGTACTTAAAAGTACATTTTTATCAAGATTTTATTTCATCATTGATTAGTACTTAAAAGTGCATTTTTATCATGGTTTTATATCATCATTTTGCACTCGAAGTATCAATAACTCCTTAACTAAAGCATGTTTTATAATAATATATCTAATAATATAAGATACCTTTAATTTGTGGTAAATGTTCATTTTAAATGCAGGCCTATCACATAAATGAAAGGATTGATTGATGACTTTAAGAACTTAAATTGCAAGGGCAAAGAGATGACCAAAATTAGAAAAGAGATGTCGGTGCAATCCAAACTGCAATATTGTTCGGTAATTGGGTCATATCTGGAGCTATATATCTTAGATTTAGGTCTACTTTATATGGATGGAAAGGTAAGACATAGGCCTACAACTTTCATATGGAGCCCAAGATCTAAAAAGGCCATTATCAAGTCCAAATTGTAGCAACAAGATCTAA
>NW_011500486.1:100365-142091 GCF_000495115.2 Populus euphratica
AAGATCTAAAAAAGTCATTTTCAAGTCCAAATTATTGCAACAACAAAGAAGCCCGAAGCTGTCCTCCAGCCCGAGCACTGTTCAGTATGAGCTGAATGTTTTATACACGAAAGCTGAAACAATTGTCTACAACTTTCATGTTTTTAAGTGGCTCCATTTTTTACGTTATCAATGACGTTTTGGGCAGACAAGAGAAGATAAGGATTGTCACCAAGTAAAGAGTTGGCCACCCACTCATCAATTAGTCATCAAATCAATAGTTCCATATTTTGGCCTATAAAAGGAGGCATTTGCCATGCATCTAGGCATCTTGGTGTTCAGATCAAGATCATGCTCTTGCTTTCTCTCTTTGTATTTTTTGTAATGTTTATGCTTTACTTTCATTAATATCAAGTTTATGCCTTTCATTTCCTTGCATTTACTTAGTTAACTTTAATCTTATTCATGTTCTTATTTTGTTTATTTATTTTTCTTTCTTTCATTATGTCTAACTAAGTTTATTATGTCAATGTGAAAAGGTTACACTAATGGTGTAAGAATAAGTATAGTGTAAACTTAATATGGACTTTAATGTTTGATACTAACATGTTTTATATTTGCTATCTTGTTCACTTTGATACTATCATGTTTTATATTTGTTATCTTGTTCACTCTTTAATACTTTGCTTGTTAAATGACTAATCTTGATTTATGTTGTATAACATTTGGTACAACAAATGCTTGGCACTCTCATAGCTCATACTGTATGGTATAACCGACACCTGAGCTATGAAAGGAACTTGATTTGTTGTTAACATAAGTTATAATCATGAATGCTTGATGAGATTTACAAGTACTAGCATTAATCGAATAAGATGACTAATGTAATCATGTTAACAATCTATAATCTGATTGGAACCTCCTTTGTGTGTGGTTTCCAATTGAATAATAAGAGTTTATACTATACTTGTTTGACATACCATTAGTGGAACCTCTAACCTTGACATTTGTTATTATTATTGTTTAATCCTTACATTAATTTTCCATCTCCAAGTTCACATCATCATCTTCTTCTTCTCTTTCTTTATTATTATTATTATTATTATTATTATTATTATAGTTATTATTGTTATTGTCATTGTTGTTATTATTGTTATTACTATTATTATTGTTATTGTTGTTATTATTGTTGTTGTTGTTATTATTATTAACCTCCTTGTGGTTCGACCTCGGTCTTGCTGGGTTATTTATTACTTCGACACTCCTGCACTTGGGAGAAAACATCAATCTTTTAGTCGTGTCAATCATTTTGCACTCGAAGTATTATTAACTCCTTAACTAAAGCATGTTTTATAATAATGTATCTAATAATATAAGATACCTTTAATTTATGGTAAATATTCATTTTAAATACAGGCCTATCACATAAATGAAAGGATTGATCAATGAATTTAAGAACTGAAATTGAAAAGACAAAGAGATGGCCAAACTTAGAAAAGAGATGTTAGTGCAATCCAAATCGGAATACTATTCTGTAATTCGATCATATCTGGAGCTGTAGATCTCAGATTTAGGTCCACTTTATATGGATGGAAAGGTAAGACATAGGCCTACAACTTTCATATGGAGCCCAAGATCTAAAAAGGCCATTTTCAAGTCTAAATTATAGCAACAACAAAGAAGCCCGAATCTGTCCTCCAGCCCGAGCACTATTCAGTATTTTGGCTATATCTGGAGTTCTAGAAGTTGAAATAAGCTAAATGTTTTACACAAGAAAGCTGAGACAATTGCCTACAACTTTTATGTTTTTGAGTGGCTCCAATTTTGACGTTATCAATGACGTTTTGGGCAAACAAGAGAAAATAAGGATTGTCACCAAGTCAAGAGTTGGCCACCCACTCATCAATTAGTCATCATCAAGATCATGCTCTTTCTTTCTCTCTTTGTATTTTTTGTATTGCTTATCCTTTGCTTTCATTAATATTGACACGACTAAAAGATTGATGTCTTCTCCCAAGTGCAGGAGTGTCGAAGTAATAAATAACCCGGCAAAACCGGAGTCGAACCATAGGGATGTTAATTGTACAAATTATAAATAATAATAATACAACAACAATAATAATAACAATAACAACAATAATAATAGTAATAACAATAATAACAATAACAATAATAATAATAGTAGTAGTAGTAGTAGTAGTAATACTAATAATAATAGTAATGTAATAATAATAATAATAATAAAGAAAAAGAAGGAGAAGAAGAAGAAGATGATGAGAACTTTGAGATGTGATATTAATGTAAGGATTAAACAATGATAATAAGATGGAATATTAATGTAACATGATGATGAGAACTTAGAGATGAAATATTAATGTAAGGATTAAACAATTATAATAACAAATGTCAAGGTTAGAGGTTCCACTAATGGTATGTCAAACAAGTATAATATAAACTCTTATTATTCAATTAGAAACCACACACAAAGGAGGTTCCAATTAGATTATAGATTGTTAACATGATTACATTAGTCATCTTATTTAATTAATGCTAGTACTTGTAAATCTCGTCAAGCATTCATGATTATAACTTATGTTAACAACAAATCAAGTTCCTTTCATAGCTCAGGGGTCGGTTATACCATACAGTATGGGCTATGAAAGTGCCAAGCATTTGTTGTACCAAGTGTTATACAACATAAATCAAGATTAGTCATTTAACAAGCAAAGAATTAAAGAGTGAACAAGATAACAAATACAAAACATGTTAGTATCAAACATTAAAGTCCATATTAAGTTTACACTATACTTATTCTTACACCATTAGTGTAACCTTTTCACCTTGATATAATAAACTTAGCTAGACATAATGAAAGAAAGAAAAATAAATAAACCAAATAAGAACATAAAAGTTAACTAAGTCAAGGAAAGGAAATGAAAGGCATAAACTTGATATTAATGAAAGCAAAGCATAAACATTACAAAAAATACAAAGAGAGAAAGAAAGAGCATGATCTTGATCTGAACACCAAGATGCCTAAATGCATGGCAGATGCCTCCTTTTATAGGCCAAAATTGGAAACTATTGATTTGATGACTAATTGATGAGTGGGTGGCCAACTCTTGACTTGGTGA
This sequence comes from Populus euphratica, assembly GCF_000495115.2. Lineage (NCBI taxonomy): Eukaryota > Viridiplantae > Streptophyta > Magnoliopsida > Malpighiales > Salicaceae > Populus > Populus euphratica. The sequence goes on from NW_011500486.1 coordinate 103,479, forward strand.
CAATCCTTATCTTCTCTTATCTGCCCAAAACATCATTGATAACGTCACAATTGGAGCTATTCAAAAACATGAAAGTTGTAGGCAATTGTCTCAACTTTCTTGTGTAAAACATTCAGCTCATTTTAACTTCTAGAACTTTAGATATGGCCAAAATATTGAACAGTGCTCGGGCTGGAGAACAGATTCGGGCTTCTTTGTTGTTGCAACAATTTGGACTTAAACATGGCCTTTTTAGATCTTAGGCTCCATATGAAAGTTGTAGGCCTATGTCTTACCTTTCCATCCATATAAAGTAGACCTAAATCTGAGATCATGTCTTACCTTTCCATCCATATAAGTAGACCTAAATCTGAGATCTATAGCTCCAGATATGACCCAATTACCTAACAGTATTCCAGTTTGGATTACACCAACATCTCTTTTCTAAGTTTGGCCATCTCTTTATCCTTTCAATTTCAGTTCTTAAATTCATCAATCAATCCTTTCATTTATGTAATAGGCCTGCATTTAAAATGAACATTTACCACAAATTAAAGGTATCTTATATTATTAGATATATTATTATAAAACATGCTTTAGTTAAGGAGTTATTGATACTTCAAGTGCAAAATGATGATATAAAACCTTGATAAAAATACAATTTTAAATACTAATCAAATATCAAGTTTATGTCTTTCATTTCCTTTCATTTTCTTAGTTAACTTTTATCTTATTTATGTTTTTATTTTGTTTATTTATTTTTCTTTCTTTCATTATGTCTAGCTAAGTTTATTATGTCAAGGTGAAAAGGCTACACTAATGGTGTAAGAATAAGTATAGTGTAAACTTAATATGGACTTTAATGTTTGATACTAACATGTTTTGTATTTGTTATCTTATTCACTCTTTAATACTTTGCTTGTTAAATGACTAATCTTGATTTATGTTGTATAACACTTGGTACAACAAATACTTGGCACTCTCATAGCCCATACTGTATGGTATAATCGACACTTGAGCTATGAAAGGAACTTGATTTGTTGTTAACATAAGTTATAATCATGAATGCTTGATGATATTTACAAGTATTTGCATTAATCGAATAAGATGACTAATATAATCATGTTAACAATCTATAATTAGATTGGAACCTCATTTGTGTGTGGTTTCCAATTGAATAATAAGAGTTTATACTATACTTGTTTGACATACCATTAGTGGAACCTCTAACCTTGACATTTGTTATTATCATTGTTTAATCGTTACGTTAATATTTCATCTCAAAGTTCTCATCTTCTTCTTCTTCTTCTTCTTCTTCTTCTTTTTCTTTATTATTATTATTATTATTATTATTATTATTATTACTGCCGTTATTACTATTATTATTGTTGTTGTTGTTATTGTTGTTGTTGTTGTTACTATTGTCATTTATAATTTGTACAATTAACCTCTCTGTGGTTCGACCCCGGTCTTGCCGGATTATTTATTACTTCAATACTCCTGCACTTGGGAGAAGACAATAATCTTTTAGTCGTGTCACCTAATCCAATGTTAATCCAGCGTAGTACAAACCATCTATCTAATACAAATTAAATATTAAATATAGGATTAACATGTTAGGGTTTAGGATCTTAAAAATCAACCTTCAATGTAGGAGTTGAAGGTCGTTGGAACTGCTTAGACTTGGTGGGGCAGCAAGGAGATGCATGACAAGATGTACGAGTGAGAGAACCAGAGCTTGTGGCATGTTTTCTCACATGTTAGTGAGATCTGAAGGTGTATGACAACCTTCATAAGATACAACTAATCTTTATTTTTCTCTTAGTGTTGGCCTTTATCTTTATTTTTCTCTTAGTGTTGGCCTTTTCTCTCTCTTCTTGTAATTTCTTCTCTCTCTTTTTTTTGTGATTTTTTCCTTCCTTTGTCTAGCTTGAAGAGTGGGCTTCCCTGGTATGTTATTATTGAGAGCTTGAGTGATCATTGAGGTTTCATGAGAGATTTGAGTAAGAAAAAGCTTAGTTTATATGTGATTAATGGAATAGAAAGATAGCTCGGTGAGAGAGATCACTATCTTCTTTTTAGTATTTTAGAGTGGTGCGTGTTTCGAGTAGTTTTTCTTCTTGTGTTTTTTTTTGTTTTTTTCTTGGGAGAGAGTGTTTATGATTTTTTTTAGGCTAATTCTCAAACATTATATATGGCGTTTTCTATAAAGCTCTAGTTAGAGAACCTTTTGCATTGTATTTGTTTTTAAAAAAAATTTGTTAAAAATTATTTTTTTAGGATATTTTGAATTGTTTTAATATGCTAATATCAAAAATAATCTTTTTAAAATAAAAATATATATAATTATGATATATTTTGGTACAAAAACTATTTTGAAAAATAACAGCAATCATACTTCCAAATAGACCATATCATCCCCTCTCTTTTTCTTTTGAAATTCAATTTTTAAAACCAATCCTTATTATTAGTTCTACAATACATCTAACCCACTAAAAGAATTTCTTGTTGTTTGATTAAATTTTTATTTTATTTTTTGAAAGATTTGTAAATATAAAAACAACATGTGAAGTGATAAAACTTATGAAATGAATTAAACCATGTTGAAAATGATTTTTTTACTCTTTTTGTTTTAGAAATATAGGAAAAAGAAACAAGTGATGACAAAGAAGATAATTAAGTGTGTAGGCCTGACTATCCTGACCCAATCTAGTATGATGTAATTTTTAAAAGAAAATTTTGCCAAATCAACTTATATTTTTAATTATTTTTATATCATGCATGCTTGATTGATCCCCAAATTCTTCTGTCTCCTCCCAATTGGATACTTCATTACAGCTCCGATGGGATTGTTATTCTTACATGTGCCGCCGCTATTCTTGCTGCTGACTTGCTTCATTTTTGGTTCTTAACTGGATTTTAACTTGGTTCAAACCTGAGAATAAAAGGCTTGAAGCTTCACTATTTGATATGATACCCAGATTCTCATGAGCATTTGCGTCTTCAAAAAGGGATGTCCTTAAAATTTACGAAATATATGCCCATCATATTATCATAAAGCAATGCCTCTGCATGTGCTTCCCAAGTCTAATAAAGTGGCGCAACCAAAAAAAGTTGATGAAGTGGTGCTGTTAGCATGCAAATCAGTGAACAGAGGAAGCAGAGGAATTTCACAAATCGGATGTTACCTTCAAAGAACGGATTTGCTTTCCTTCCATTATACTATCAAGTGTAATCATGGTAAACATGAAAGTCAATTTTCTACCATTTCTGACACAGTTGCTGACATACTCTTGCATGCTACAGTGAAGAAAAACAAGAGGAATAAAGAGAACTGCTAGGTCTTGAATTTTACTTCGGCGCAATACATAAAATGCAGGAAAACCTCGCAAGTAAATTTAGTCATAAATTTTGCCGGACAACTTGGTGGGACACCAGACCCACACCACAAATTATACGAGTATATGGATGGAGACGGCGTAAAATGACCCAGCCTATCACGCTTTGGTTGGAAGACTAAGCCCATTTGAGCCCATTGCATTGTTATTTTATTTATTTAGCTTATTTGGGCCTGCTCATTGTTATTTTATTATCTATGTTAAACAGTTTGATTTGATGGGCCAAGCCCAATAGCAGGATATTTTAGGAATTACTATTTATATGTTTTTCTGTCATTTTGAGAGATAGTTTTTTATGATTAATGAAAATTTGCAGACTTTGTATATCTCCAATCCCCTTTCTTCTCTTCTTCAGCTTCTTTCCTTTCTAAAAGCTTTTTTTTTTATCTTGAGTTAATTCTATTACTTATTGTTCCGCATTAAATTTGGTATCAGAGCCTCTCTTTTAATTGTTCTCACAATTAAACGATTCACACATCTATGCTAAACCTAGATCCAGTTTGATCAAAAAAGGAAAAAGAAAAAAAGAAAAAAAACCTACTATTCCGATTCAAAAAAAAAAAACATTGTTAAAAAAAAAAAATCATTGTTCATCTTCAAGATCACAGTAAACAGCTGCCGCCGCCGAATTCCAAAATCGTCATTGTTCTTCATTAAGATCTCAGCGTGGAGCAACGCCAATCGGAAATTCTGCATCAACGCCGGTCACAACAAGACCCACAGTGACAGATTTTCCGACAGCAGGCCACTCTCCACGCCACCTGACACGAAGAAAAGATTGATGTCTTCTCCCAAGTGCAGGAGTGTCGAAGTAATAAATAACCCGGCAAGACCGGGGTCGAACCACAGGGAGGTTATTTGTACAAATTATAAATAACAATAATAAAACAACAATAACAACAACAACAACAATAATATTAATAATAATAATAGTAGTAGTAGTAGTAGTAATACTAGTAGTAGTAATAATATTAATAATAATAAAGAAAGAGAAGAAGAAGAAGATGATGAGAACTTGGAGATCAAATATTAATGTAAGGATTAAGCAATAATAATAACAAATGTCAAGGTTAGAGGTTCCACTAATGGTATATCAAACAAGTATAGTATAAACTCTTATTATTGAAGTGGAAACCACACACAAAGGAGGTTCCAATCAGATTATATATTGTTAACATGATTACATTAGTCATCTTATTCAATTAATTCTAATACTTGTAAATCTCGTCAAGCATTCATGATTATAACTTATGTTAACAACAAATCAAGTTCCTTTCATAGCTCAGGTGCCGGTTATACCATACATTATGGGCTATGAAAGTGCCAAGCATTTGTTGTACCAAGTGTTATACAACATAAATCAAGATTAGTCATTTAACAAGCAAAGTATTAAAGAGTGAACAAGATAACAAATATAAAACATGTTAGTATCAAAAATTAAAGTCCATATTAAGTTTACATTATACTTATTCTTACACCATTAATGTAACCTTTTCACCTTGACATAACTAACTTAGCTAGACATAATGAAAGAAAGCAAAATAGATAAACAAAATAAGAACATAAAAGTTAACTAAGTAAAGGTAAGGAAATGAAAGGCATAAACTTGATATTAATGAAAGTAAAGCATAAACATTACAAAAAATACAAAGAGAGAAAGGAAGAGCATGATCTTGATCTGAACACCAAGATGCCTAAATGCATGGCAAATGCCTCCTTTTATAGGCCAAAATTGGAAACTATTGATTTAATGACTAATTGATAAGTGGGTGGCCAACTTTTGACTTGGTGACAATCCTTATCTTATCTTGTCTGCCCAAAACGTCATTGATAACGTCAAAATTGGAGCCAGTTGTAAACATGAACGTTGTAGGCAATTGTCTCAGCTTTCTTGTGTAAAACATTCAGCTCATTTGGACCTCTAGAACTCCAGATATGGCCAAAATACCGAACAGTGCTCGGGCTGGAAGACAGATTCGGGCTTCTTTGTTGTTGCTACAATTTGGACTTGATAATGGCCGTTTTAGATCTTAGGATCCATATGAAAGTTGTAGGCCTATGTCTTACCTTTCCATCCATATAAATTGGACCTAAATCGGAGATCTGTAGCTCCAGATATGACCCAATTACCGAACAGTGTTCCGGTTTGGATTGCACTGACATCTCTTTTCTAAGTTTGGCCATCTCTTTATTCTTGCAATTTAAGTTCTTCAAGTCATCAATCAATCCTTTCATTTATGTGATAGGCCTGCATTAAAAATAGACATTTACCACAAATTATAGGTATCCTATATTATTAGATATATTATTATAAAACATATTTTAGTTAAGGAGTTATTGATACTTCAAGTGCAAAATGATGATATAAAACCATGATAAAAATGCACTTTTAAGTACTAATCACACCCCCCAACCAGCTTATTACTAGTCCCTAGTAATCAAAGTGTTAAAATAGAAAACAAATTTGCAAATTTCACAAAGCAAGGTATTCATCATTTAACTTCCATTAATCTATCCAGATAAACAAACTCTCATTAAATTTATATATCTGCTCAATACCTCTTAACAAGATATTAATAAACCCTTTTTTTTTTGTGCTCAATGTATCAACACATACTTATGGGGCTTTTCTTGGAAGAAAACAAAATTTTTATTCTAATGTTTAAGGTTAACTTCCTTGGGTTGGGATTACTATTTTTGTCTTCTTTTTTTTTATTTTTCGTTTTTTCTTTTTTTTCTTCTTTTTTTTTTAAATCTATATACATATAATTTAAACACATCATGCATCTTTAACCCATGTAATGAGCTTTCAGCTAATGACTCCCAGACCAGTTGGTCTTAGGGCATTAGGTGTTAAGACACCCCTACGAGCTTAGTAACTCGGGTCGCAGATACTGATATGTAGATAGTGCAATGTTTGATTCCCTTAAGCTTTTCTCCTCAACCCATGTAACAAGCGTTGGGCCAATAGCTCCCAAGTCAGTTGACTTTAGGGTATTAAGTGTTAAAACACCCCCTTCGGGCTTAATTGCTTAGGTTAGGGAGGCTACGAAACCAAACTTATCTACATTTTTATTATCATCATTTTTTCTCTTTTTTTTTTCTTTTTTTTTCATGTTTTTCTTTTTTTTTTAATTATATACAATCCCTTTCCCTTAGTTGTTACCTTTAACAAAAGAACATAAATAATGTAATAATCCAATATGCAACCCACAATCATTGTTAAAGTGTGTGTGTGTAAATTAAGGTTTAAGAATACATGTTAAATAAGTATATGAGCAGAATTAAGTGGTAACAATACGAGAGTTTGTAAACCTGAATATTTCAGGAAGTATTATAATAGACCTTGTTAAGAATGGTTACTAAGATGCGTCTCAAGAGTCACTTTAACAAAAAAAATCCTTTACTCTGCCATCCTAGTAACAACAATTATGCACATGCTTTATGAAATGAAAAACAATTTTTTTTTATCAACTACTACCCTCTCCCCCCAACCAAAACGAGACATTGTCCTCAATGTTCTAAGGTAGAAAGATAGAGTATAGAAGATATCACCTGAAATAACGAACACTGACAAACCTGAAACACACTGAAACAAATATAAGAAACAAAAAAAACACAATAATAAAACCAAAAGACACAAAAATTCACAAATGAAGGCTCAAATCCAATCTAAGCTTTTTACGGCTTTCCTTAGATGACCAATTTATACGACTCATGGAAGGATCAATCACAGGAATGAAAGATTGTAGGTGGTCAATCAATTGTTCAGCAGTAGCAGCAGAGATTATGATTTGTCGTGCAGAAGATGTTAGAAATTCCTGTTCCACAGCATGATCAAGAAAAGACAACAACTTATCATAATAACCATTAACATTTAACAAACCAATGGGTTTATGGTGAATGTGCAATTGAGCCCAAGAGGAAATATGAAAGATCTCTTCCAATGTGCCTATACCACCTAGTAAAGCAATGAAAGCATCAGCATGGTTAAACATTGCATTCATTCGACCCGACATTGTAGAGACCTGAAGTTCCTCTCCAATTGTTTTTCCAATGATGTCCCCTTGTGTCAAAGCTTCAGGGACGATTCCTAAAACTTGACTACCTCCTAAAAATGCAGCTATTGACACACCTCTCATTAACCCAAGACTGCCTCCCCCATACACTAAATGAATCTTTCTCTCAGCTAGCACCTGACCAAGATGATTTGCTGATTCTAAAAACTCCTTTTCTTTCCCAGGACTAGATCCACCGAAAACACAAATATTTCTTATTTGATGACTTGAGGAACTTGCCATTTCTACACACTTCTGTATTTGTTGAATGTATGGGTTGAGTAGAAATGAAAGGAAGGAATATAGGGTTTTATAGATGAGAAATGAGAAAGGCAATCATAACACCTATATATAGGCCACCTCGAATCTCACACTCTCTCTCTCTCTTTTTATTTATTTATTTATTTATTTATTAAAAAAAAAAACATGTGTATGTACAGGTAGTTGTGATTGTGGCTCACATCTTCCCTTGGTTTTACGTCCAAGAACGGCTTAAACGCCCTCTATGGGTCGGGGATAGGCTTCCCATCCAGTTTTCTTAAAAACTGGCAAACAGGGTCTTTTTTAGTCAGATTCCCAAGACTAAGTCGATCATGTTCTTTATGAAATAATGGCCATAAATCATGAATTACACGATGCACATCTCCACTAGGATGCGTCTCAAGAGTCAATAGAAGATTATCTAAAGACTCCTTACTCAGGCCATCCTTAATGAATTGTATTTTATCTTCACGGTTTATAGATACCATTCCTAAAGAACGACATTGTGTATTACAAGTCCATCTAGCACATCGATGACAGACATCCAGTCGTTTTGCACGACGCTTCTTTGCAAAAGTGCTTTTACCTATTCCAGGCATGTGTGAAATTAAGAATTTAAAGGACTCACCTGATAATCGGACCTTTGCTTCAATCAACCAGCGAATATCATCAGGAATTCCAAGATTCATTAACAATCTCAATCTTGCACATCTAGCACGGTAAATTTTTGTAATCGCATTCTGAGGCAGAGCGGGAAAATACTTTTTCAATTTTTCAAGATTAGTGTCCATTTTCAAATGAGAATTGGAGGAGAGATTCAAAGAATTGCACAAATATATACAAAGATATCAGTTATTGTGGGAAACTGAAAGAACCGACTTAAGTCACGGAGTACCGTTATCCGCCATTTAACCGGGGTGAGAGAAACTAGCAAAAATCACTCAAAAAGAAACACAAAAACAATGTGAGAAAAACAAAATAATCAACCTTTATCTACAAGATCATTCCAACCAGTTGATTCATTTTCACTAGGAAACTTATCAAAGTAAGCTTTCAAACGATGTCCATTTTCCTTAAAAACATTGTCATTCATTGAATTGTCAATATCACAGGCCCCATAAGAATTGTTCCATCTTGATCTTAGCTCTCTAGGGAATGCATAAAGTTGAGAATTATAAAACAAAACTTTTTGACCAGTGTCAATTTTTTGACAATTTTCACAAGTTTTGCAGAATGCATGTGTGTCCTTGAACATGGTGGGCCAATAAAATCCATTTTGAAAGATTTTTGCAGCAGTCTTTTTTGACGAGAAATAACTTCCACATGCTTTAGAATGACAAAGTTTAATGACACTACTTACCTCATTGTCGGGAATGAATCTTTGAACTATTTGATCAGGATAATATTTGAATAAGTTAGGGTCATCACAATAAAAACTCTTCACTTCGTTCAAAAACTTTTCTTTGTCTTAGGTACTCCAATCAGTTGGCAAATCTCCTAAAGTAAGAAAATTGAAATTTTTATCATACCAAGGCATTGGACTAAGAGAAAGTAAGGATTCGTTAGGAAAGTAATCATCGATTGGTGTGATGTCAAATGTCGAATCTATTGTCATTGTTGACAAAAGATTCGCATCAACATTTTCGGTGCTTGTTTCACCCGTGATTTCTTCCTTAGAATAAATCATTTGCAAATCTTCAGATTCATCCAACTCATTTTTACTTAAAGTAGATTCAAGTTGATCATAAACTAATTCGTCAATATGATCTACTTCTTGTAAATCATCATCATCTCCAGGTTGCTTGCAAATGTTGAAAATATTCATCTCCAATGTCATGTTTCCAAATGATAGCTTCATCAGTCCATTCCTACAATTAATCAATGGGTTAGAGGTTGCAAGAAACGGACGTCCTAAAATGACAGGAAATGAATTACATGCTTCAACAGGTTCTGTGTCCAAGACAATAAAATCCACAGGATAAATGAATTTATCGACTTGTACTAACACATCTTCAATTATTCCTCTAGGCACTTTTATAGATCTATCGGCAAGTAAAAGAGATATAGAAGTTGGTTTTAACTCACCTAGATTGAGACTTTGAAAGACTGAATATGGAAGTAAATTCACACTAGCTCCAAGATCAAGTAAGGCTCTTTCAATTTTATGCTCTCCAATAAAGCAGGAAATTGTAGGACAACCAGGGTCTTTATATTTCAAAGCATTATTGTTTTGAAGAATAGCACTTACTTGTTCGGCTAGAAAGGCTTTCTTTTTCACATTCAGTTTCCTCTTCACAGTGCATAGATCTTTTAAAAATTTAGCATAGGAAGGAACCTGTTTAATAGCATCCAGCAAAGGTATATTGATCCTTACCTGTTTGCAAGTTTCAAAGATTTCAGAGTTGTGATTAACTTTCCTTTGTTTGGTCATGGCTTGAGGAAATGGAAGTGCTGGCGGTGAATCAGTAGTTTCTTTGCAATTTTCAGATTCAACCCCTTTCTTACCCTTAGAGATTGACTCATCATCTTTCTCATAAGGTTCAAGAGAGGGTTTTTCAATAACCTTACCACTGCGCAGAGTAGTGACTGATTTAACCTTACCATATAAAAGTTGTAGGCCTATGTCTTACCTTTCCATCCATATAAATTGGACCTAAATCTGAGATCTGTAGCTCTAGATATGACCTAATTACCGAACAGTGTTCTGATTTGGATTGCACCGACATCTCTTTTCTAAGTTTAGCCATCTCTTTATCCTTGCAATTTAAGTTCTTAAAGTCATCAATCAATCCTTTCATTTATGTGATAGGCCTGCATTAAAAATAGACATTTACCACAAATTAAAGGTATCTTATATTATTAGATATATTATTATAAAACATGCTTTGGTTAAGGAGTTATTGATACTTCAAGTGCAAAATGATGATATAAAACCATGATAAAAATGCACTTTTAAGCACTAATTAACTAGTCTATGGAAAACCTTGTCACTTGCCTGTGGAACTTGAACATAAAGCTTATTGGCCTATTAAAGCTTTCAATTCAAATCTGGATGATGCTAGTCAACTGCGAAAATTACAAATAAATGAGCTTGAGGAAATAAGAAATGATGCATATGAAAATTCAAGAATTCATAAAGCTAGAATTAAAGAGTTTCATGACAAGAAAATACAGAGAAAAACCTTCAATGTTGGTCAAAAAGTCTTGCTTTATAATTCTCGACTGCATTTATTTCCTGGAAAATTAAGATCAAGATGGAGTGATCCTTTTATTGTGAAACATATGTATCCATATGGGGCCTATGACATCGAGAATCCAAAGAATGACAATGTTTTCAAGTGATTTTTGCAAGTTTCTCTCACCTCGGTCAAATGGCGGACAACGGTACTCCGTGACTTAAGTCGGTTCTTTCAGTTTCCCACAATAACTGATATTTGTGTATATATTTGTGCAATTCTTTGAATCTCTCTTCTAATTCTCATTTGAAAATGGACACTAATCTTGAAAAATTGAAAAAGTATTTTCCCGCTCTGCCTCAGAATGCGATTACAAAAATTTACCGTGCTAGATGTGCAAGATTGAGATTGTTAATGAATCATGGAATTCCTGAAGATATTCGCTGGTTGATTGAAACAAAGGTCCGATTATCAGGTGAGTCCTCTAACTTTTTCATTTCACACATGCCTGGAATAGGTAAAAGCACTTTTACAAAGAAACGTCGTGCAAAACGACTAGAAGTCTGTCATCGATGTGCTAGATGGACTTGTAATACATAATGTCGTTCTTTAGGAATGGTATCTATAAACCGTGAAGATAAAATACAATTCATTAAGGATGACCTAAGTAAGGAGTCTTTAGATAATCTTCTATTGACTCTTGAGATGCATCCTAGTGGAGATGTGCATCGTGTAATTCATGATTTATGGCCACTATTTCATAAAGAACATGATCGACTTAGTCTTGGAAATCTGACTAAAAAAGACCCTGTTTGCCAGTTTTTAAGAAAACTGGATGGGAAGCCTATCCTCGACCCATAGAGGGCGTTTAAGCCGTTCTTGAACGTAAAACCAAGAGAAGATGTGAGCCACAATCACAACTACCTGTACATACACATGCTTTTTCAAAAAGTAAATAAATAAATAAATAAAAATAGAGAGAGAGAGTGTGAGACTCTAGCTGGCCTACATATAGGTGTTATGATTGTCTTTCTTATTTCTCATCTATAAAACCCTCTCTTCCTTCCTTTCATTTCTACTCAACCCATACATTCAACAAATACAGAAGTGTGTAGAAATGGCAAGTTCCTCATGTCATTAAATAAGAAATATTAGTGTTTTCGGTGGATCTAGTCCTGGGAAAGAAAAGGAGTTTTTAGAATCAGCAAATCATCTTGGTCAGGTGCTAGCTGAGAGAAAGATTCATTTAGTGTATGAGGGAGGTAGTCTTGGGTTAATGGGAGGTGTGTCAATAGCTACATTTTTAGGAGGTAGTCAAGTTTTGGGGGTCGTCCCTGAAGCTTTGGCACAAGGGGACATCATTGGAAAAACAATTGGAGAGGAACTTCAGGTCTCCACAATGTCGGCTCGAATGAATGCAATGTTTAACCATGTTGATGCCTTCATTGCTTTACCAGGTGGTCTAGGCACATTGGAAGAGATCTTTCATATTTCCTCTTGGGCTCAACTGCACATTCACCATAAACTCATATGTTTGTTAAATGTTAATGGTTATTATGATAAATTGTTGTCTTTTCTTGATCATGCTGTGGAATAGGAATTTCTAACATCTTCTGCACGACAAATCATAATCTCTGCTACTGCTGTTGAACAATTGATTGACCAACTACAATCTTTCATTCCTGTGATTGATCCTTCCATGAGTCGCATAAATTGGTCATCTAAGGAAAGCCGTAAAAAGCTTAGATTGGATTTGAGCCTTCATTTGTGAATTTTTGTGTCTTTTGGTTTTATTATTGTGTTTTGTTATTTCTTATTTTTGTTTCAGTGTGTTTCAGGTTTTATCAGTGTTCGTTATTTGAGGTGATATCTTCTATACTCTATCTTTCTACCTTAGAACATTGAGGACAATGTCTCGTTTTGGTTGGGGGGAGAGGTAGTAGTTGATAAAAAAAAAATTGTTTTTCATTTCATAAAGCATGTGCATAATTGTTGTTACTAGGATGACAAAGTAAATGAGCTTTTTTGTTAAAGTGACTCTTGAGACGCATCTTAGTAACCATTCTTAACAAGGTCTATTATAATACTTCTTGAAATATTCAGGTTTACAAACTCTCGCATTATTATCACTTAATTCTGCTCATATACTTATTTAACATGTATTCTTAAACCTTAATTTACACACACACACTTTAACATATGATTGTGGGTTGCGTATTGGATTATTACATTATTTATGTTCTTTTGTTAAAGGTAACAACTAAGGAAAAGGGATTGTATATAATTAAGAAAAAAAACATGAAAAAAAAAGAAAAATGAAAAAAGAAAAAAAAAGAAAAAAAATGATGATAATAAAAATGTAGATAAGTTTGGTTTTGTAGCCTCCTTAACCTAAGCAATTAAGCCCGAAGGGGTGTTTTAACACCTAATACCCTAAAGTCAACTAACTTGGGAGCTATTGGCCCAACGCTTGTTACATGGATTGAGGAGAAAAGCTTAAGGAAATCAAACATTGCACTATCTACATATTAGTATCTGCGACCTGAGTTACTAAGCTCGTAAGGGTGTCTTAACACCTAATGTCCTAAGACCAACTGGTCTGGGAGTCATTAGCTGAAAGCTCGTTACATGGGTTAAAGATGCATGATGTTTTTAAATTATATGTATATATATATATATTTTTTTTTTAAAAAAAAAAAAAAGACAAAAATAATAATCCCATCTCAAGGAAGTTAACCTTAAACATTAGAACAAAAATTTTGTTTTCTTCCAAGAAAAGTCCCATAATTATGTGTTGATACATTGAGCACAAAAGAAAGGTTTATTAATATCTTGTTAAGAGGTATTGAGCAGATATATAAATTTAATGAGAGTGTGTTTATCTGGATAGATTAATGGAAGTTAAATGATGAATACCTTGCTTTGTGGAATTCAAAAATTGTTTTTCTATTTTAACGCTTTGATTACTAGGGACTAGTAATAAGCTGGTTGGGGGTGTGATTAGTACTTAAAAGTGCATTTTTATCATGGTTTTATATCATCATTTTGCACTTGAAGTATCAATAACTCCTTAACTAAAGCATATTTTATAATAATATATTTAATAATATAAGATACCTTTAATTTGTGGTAAATGTTCATTTTAAATGCAGGCCTATCACATAAATAAAAGGATTGATTGATGACTCTAAGAACTTAAATTGCAAGGATAAAGAGATGGCCAAACTTAGAAAAGAGATGTTGGTGCAATCCAAACCGGAACACTGTTCGGTAATTGGGTCATAATTGGAGCTATATATCTCAGATTAGGTCCAATTTATATGGATGGAAAGGTAAGATATAGGCCTATAACTTTCATATGGAACCCAAGATCTAAAAAGGTCATTTTCAAGTCCAAATTGTAGCAACAACAAAGAAGCCCGAATCTGTCTTCCAGCCTGAGCACTGTTCAATATTTTGGCCATATCTGGAGTTCTAGAAGTCCAAATGAGCTGAATTGTTTATACAAGAAAGCTGAGACAATTGCCTACAACTTTCATGTTTTCAATTAGCTCCAATTTTGATGTTATCAATGACGTTTTGGGCAGACAAGAGAAGATAAGGATTGTCACCAAGTCAAAAGTTGGCCACCCACTTATCAATTAGTCATCAAATCAATAGTTCCCAATTTTAGCCTCTAAAAGGAGGCATTTGCCATGCATTTAGGCATCTTGGTTTCCAGATCAAGATCATGCTCTTCCTTTCTCTCTTTGTATTTTTTGTAATGCTTATGCTTTGCTTTCATTAATATCAAGTTTATGTCTTTCATTTCCTTTCATTTACTTAGTTAACTTTTATCTTATTTATGTTTTTATTTTGTTTATTTTTTTTTCTTTCATTATGTTTAGGTAAGTTTATTATGTCAAGGTGAAAATGTTACATTAATGGTGTAAGAATAAGTATAGTGTAAACTTAATATGGACTTTAATGTTTGATACTAACATGTTTTGTATTTGTTATCTTGTTCACTCTTTAATACTTTGCTTGTTAAATGACTAATCTTGATTTATGTTGTATAACAATTGGTACAACAAATGTTTGGCACTTTCATAGCCCATACTGTATGGTATAACCGACACCTGAGCTATAAAAGAAACTTTATTTGTTGTTAACATAAGTTATAATCATGAATGCTTGACGAGATTTACAAGTATTAGCATTAATTAAATAAGATGACTAATGTAATCATGTTAACAATAAATAATCCAGATATGGGCTAAATACTGAACAGTGCTCGGGCTGGAGGACAGATTCAGGCTTCTTTGTTGTTGCTACAATTTGGACTTGAAAATGGCCTTTTTAGATCTTAGGCTCCATATGAAAGTTGTAGGCCTATGTCTTACCTTTTCATCCATATAAAGTAGACCTAAATCTGAGATCTATAGCTCCAGATATGACCCCATTACCGAATAGTGTTCCGATTTGGATTGCACCGACATCTCTTCTCTAAGTTTGGCCATCTCTTTTTATCCTTTCAATTTCAGTTCTTAAATTCATCAATCAATCCTTTCATTTATATGATAGGCCTGCATTTAAAATGAACATTTACCACAAATTAAAGGTATCTTATATTATTAGATATATTATTATAAAACATGCTTTAGTTAAGGAGTTATTGATACTTCAAGTACAAAATGATGATATAAAACCTTGATAAAAATGCACTTTTAAGTACTAATCATCTATATAGAAAAAAAAGGTAAAAAAAAAAAGGATATCAAAAAGGGTGATAAAACAATAATAACAATAAATTGGCTACATCTAAAAATTTTAAGAGTTTAGAAACCCTTCTAAAATCTAAGCAACTGGATCTCTTATTGCAACTTTTATAAGTCATAATCTAATAAACTAGTTAAAGCCTAGTATTTCTAGATTATTATATTTTTAGTATGTGTTTTACATTTATTTTTGAATTTTTTAAAGTATATAGCACATATGAATAAATATGTATTCACTGGCACATAATTTGGAGTCATCTTATATGCTCTCCCCTGTTCATGTTATATATTTAAGTGATTTCTAAAATTTAACTAAAAAAATACAAACAAAAATATAAAAAAAAAAAGTAAAATCATTTACAACATTCGAGAGGGTTAGAACAAAAACAACAAATAAGTAATATCAATGCTCCTAAGGAGTTAAAAGTTTAGCAAGCAATCATGTTTTTTTTTTCTCAAGCAAACTCCTCTTCAAACTTGCAACATCAGCCCTAAAACTTAAGTATTAGAGTTTTCTTGGTTAAGATAATCAACAAAGTAAGAGAAAACAATGTTTTCCACTTAATGATTATATTGTTGTTTTTTTTCTTTTTCGTACTAGTTTCATAACATACCTCATTGTTTAATTTTTTTAATTAGACTCATCTTACTCCCTTAAATAATGTATTGGGTTTACAACTTGACTAAATAAAAAAAAAAACAAAATTACACCCATTCACTAATTTTATGAAAGGTTCCAAATAAATGAAAGAGACACACAAAACTAAAAAAAGTAATGACATATAAAATGAATGACCTTGTCAAATTAAACTTTATCACATAGGAATTAAAGTTCACATAGTTGTAATGAAATAGTATAAATTAAGACAAAATAAAAAAGAATTAGTGTATAGTAAATGATAAGAATCAAATCAAGTGCAAGCGTCGCTAAATCTGCAAAGAAAAACTAAAAATAATGGAAAAACCAAGTGAGGAACAACCTAGGGAAAACATAAAAGACAACCAACGGCTAGCAAAGCATAGATGATAGGTGAATACATTGTTTAAAAAACCAGCCCGATGGATGATAAGAAAGGGGGAAAGCCTCACAAAAAACCACAACATCAACATTTTTGTGTTCTTCAAACAATCAACTTTCAGAAAATCCCACGATTCAAGCATCAATCATCCTTATAATCATTAGCAACTCATGCATAAAAGGGCTGATACCAAGCTATATCGACTGAAAACCATCTAGTATATTAATAATTAATTCCAATAAAATAAGCACCTAGTACAAAATAATCAATTAACCATGTAATGAACTGGCGTTTAATACATGTATAGTGGCTGGTGCAAAGAAGGAAGGAAAAAACGAAAAAAAAAAAAGGAACGCAAAGAGAGATAAACAAAATAAAAAGAGATAAGCTTGTCTTTATGTCGTATATAAAAATGTTTTTGGAAGTTATTTAGTCATGTTTCCTAAGAAGAAAAAAGAGAAAAAAAAAATTTAAGGTGAAAAATCCAAAAAAAAAATAAATTCCTTCTAACAAAGTCTGCTAACAAACTAAGGACCTTCACTATATTACAATAATACATAGTAAAATAAGGCTACATGGTGTATCTGGTGTTTTTTTGGGATAATATTTTAACCGGAGTTTAAAACATTTTAAAAATATTTTTATTTTAAATTTAATTTTTTAATATTTTTAAATTATTTTAATATATAAATATAAAAATAAATCTTAAAATATAAAAAAAATATTTTAAAATAAAAAATATTTTAAAAAATAACTATCATTTCAAATATTCTCTGCAATGCAATCCATTTGTTTTTTGTTTTTTTTTGTTTTTTTAAACCACACGACTTTAGATTTGCTGTTAATGCTAATTATGTGTGACAAAAATTGGTACAATTAGAAAATCCGAGCACAAAAGCAAGCCCAAAATAAACCAAAACAAAAAAAAAACTCAAAATATTTCAACCACGCCAGAAATTGAAGCAGCAGCGACAGCCAGAAACGACGCCGGGAACAACTTCGGTGACGGCGAGGCGGCTTCTCGAACGACGAATAATAATCTCTACCATTGCTACACTATACAGTCTACAATAATCAAAGAATGAGCAAAAGGCCAGCACCTGATCCAGTTGCAGTCCTTAGAGGCCATCGCGCCTCTGTTATGGACGCTTCTTTCCATCCTTCTAAACCTTTGCTTTTCACCGGGTAGGATTTTCACAATTTTTTTCTTAAAAAAAATTATATAATGTTTTCACTTATCTATACATGTACGTATTTATTTACAGTTCTACAGACGGAGAGTTACGGATTTGGGATACTGTACAGCATCGAACTGTATCATCTTCTCGGTATTCATTTTATTAATTAATTTTAAGCCTCTTTTTTCTAGGTATTTGATTGTTTATTTTGTATGGATTGTAGGGTGCATAGTGCGGCTCATGGGATAATATCTGTGGCTGCGAGTCCTTTGATTGGTGACAACAAAGTTATCAGGTATTTTTTTAAAATTATATTGTTCTCTTGATAATTTATTTACTTTTGAGGATTGTGTAATGTTTTATGAGGTTTTTTTGGACGTATGGTTTTGATTTTTTTTGTAGCCAGGGTAGGGATGGAACTGTAAAGTGCTGGGATATTGACAATGGTGGTTTGTCGAGGTAGCAAGCTTTTCTTTGTATTTTTTTTAATTGCCAGATGAATTATACATGGTGTGGTTTGTGATTTATCAGAGAATTTATGATTTTTTTATTTGTTTAAACCAGTTATGTGTGGCAATTAAGATTTCATTTTTAGATCTGTTTGCATGGTCCAGCAAACAAGATTCATATCATTCTTCGTTTGAAGTGGCATTTTCTAATCTCTCCTATCATTTGAGTTTTGAGCCAACTAAACATGGTTGAAGATGCATGTCAAAATGTGTTTGTTTTGGCATAGTTCAACTCTGTTTTGGAAAATTTAGTGGACTAGTCATCAGTTACGTTGAGTTACTGGAAACAACTTATTAGTTTAGGCTTTTATCTAAAATTCAAGTTAGAATGGGTAATTGTGTCTTCTATTATCCGCTTTGTTGACTTTTATTGGAAAGAAACTTGACTAACGAATTTATCTTGTGGTAGTATTTGAATAATAACATCTAGCAATACATTTGATGCCTGAGTCTATTCCCTTCTTTAAGCATTTGACCTTTCTTATCATAATGATTGAAAATATTTAACAACCACAAATGTGTATGTGTATGTGTTTAGGCATTGGTGTAAGTGGCTAGATCTTGGAAATTATACTGGCTGATTTGACCTTAGATGTCTTAATAACGATCAGCATTGAATATTATCTTAAGTGCTAATCTCAGATTTTCTTTTACTTGACAGGGAACCTTCACTAACTATCAAAACAAACGCTTACCATTTTTGCAAGCTCTCTTTAGTGAAGAAGCCTAATTCTAGTGTGAGGCAAGGTGAAGGGCCAAATTATAAACATGAAAAGGATGCTACAGAAACTGCTGATACCAATTCTCTAGGTGATGAAGGAGTAAATTATGAAGAAGATCCAGTTGAGTGCTCCAACCCCCTTGAAGGTTTGCCCAACTTTTGACTCTTAATGTTGCTACTATGTGGGATGCTGTGAGACTTGATGCCTTTTACTTATTGATATATGCTTTAATTATTATACTGTTGCAAAGTTGGCCTAAGTTGGCAACCAACTCTGATTTACTTGATGCCTTCTAACTAGAGATGAAATTCATTTTGAATGATACAGGTCTACCAATATTATAGAAACTTCTGTTAGGATTTCTGATGTAGAGAATTATTAAATGGCGAAACAGCTGCAATGTTATTTGTCATCATTTGATAAAAAAAATATGCAGAAGAGACAAAATTAGCTTTGGAATTTAAACTTTTTAGGATTTTGGTTACTAATTACCAGGATGAAGGAAAATAGTTTGTAACACATCCTGAATGTGGTACCAGATGATGTTCTTGAGAGCCAATTATTATCTACTTATTACCTAAAAGAGGACTTCTTTTCTTTAAGAAAATCAGAAATAAGAAGCAAAATTGGGGGGGTGTACTGGTTGTGTAAGTAAGTTTGAAATATAATTATACCATCCTTTGATTATGGAAAGTAGCCCACTGCTTAAAACTGTTCAGTTTTTGGATTTGTTGTTGATGGAGTCGGGCTCAAGCAATGTGTTATTTTGTGGGTGATAATGTATGGTTTAGGCTAATTCAATTGATCACTGACCACTTGTCTTTGGATCCAAATTCTCTAGCTTTCCATGGAAAACATTTTCAGTACCGCAGAAAAGATCACTCTTATTTTAAGAATTTTATGTGCAGAAGATCAGTCATTATGAAGTGACAAAGTGTTTTTAGCTTTCCCTGGAAGTGATTGCTCTAGTATAATATTTTTTATTTTATTTTCTTGGTATTGGTCTTTGTTGCTGCATAATTTCTTGTTACAAAGATTAGCAAATTGATGTGTATCAGATGTACATGCTGATGGACCAAAGTACATTGCTGTGGCAGGGGAGCAGTCTTCCGAGGTCATCATGCATACTTAGAGTGTCTTTTGCCATATAATTACTACTTTGAATCTTTGGTTGCCCAGTTGCTCATAATTTCTGTATTTCAAATATGTAAAGGTTGAGATATGGGATCTGAATACTGCAGAAAGGCTTGCACGATTACCTCAAAGCTGCATTGGTGGTTCATCTAATATTTCTACTAATAAAAGAGGTTTGTTTCTGCCAATATATGAATTTTGAAGAATGGTAATACGGCATAAATATTTGGATCTCGTTCTCCAATGTAACTTGATAATGCTGTATTGCTAATAAGATATGCAATCTAGCTTCTAAACTGAGAGAAGGATAATAGTTTAATTTATTGTTTTTGGAACAATTTTCTAAGTGGAGTGTTCTTTTTTGGAGAGTGTAGATGGTATTATAGTTTCTCAAATCAACCATCATCCAAACTTGTGTCTGTTCATATCTTTTCTTGGGTTTTATGATTGATGAAAAGGAACCTGTATTTTTAATTGGCAAGTGAGAAATACCTTATTGTTTTTACAGTTAATTTATAAGGAATTGTTTCTTGGGATTTTAAAATAGATCTTGATCATAGAGTCTCCTTTTTATGCATTGATGGCCTACCAAGGGATTATTGTTCAATTGTGATCCATTTTTATTCCAATAATAGAAATTTTATCAATGTCATCAGATGCCTTTTTATGCGTGGACAGAAAGACATTTATTATGTGTGATCATGTTGGATATGAAATTATATCAGTTCTATCACAAGTCTTAAGAGTAGGGTTGTGACCCTACATATTGATAATCACAATAGAAAAGTTAGAAAAAGAAAAGAAAATTTCATAGCAGAACTTCCAATGGTTAAATACACAATTAGATTGGATACCATCAGAATCATAGAGATTTCTGTATTATAAAGGATTACATGCCTTATTCTACATATAGACATCAACAAAGTTGTTAACAAGTGTTTATTTGCAGGAATGTGCATGGCAGTTCAAGCATTTCTACCATCAGAATCACAGGGATTTCTGTATATCTTGGTTGGGTATATAATTCTCCTTTCTCTTCTTCTTAAATCTTCACTGAGTACCTTAGTAGTTTGGCATGTTTCAAGTTTTGTAACTTACTAGAAGTCATATTGCTCTTTTTTCCTATGAATCAAAACATTAAGCAATATTCTTCCTTGTGCACACAAAATGATAATTATAAAGGTGAAATTTTGAGACTTGATGGTGTGCATCTGTGATGAAGAATTGATCTAAGGTTATCTACTGTCTTGAGTGATGATTCAGAGGATCAAGTTAATCAAAAAGCTAGGTTTTTGAAAGGATTAGGAAATAATTTTAACAGTGATAATTTTTGGAAAAGAAAATTGTGTGGAAACAAATTCACAACTGTGAATTATTCACAAGATTTGATTTTTTGAATGAATGAATAATTCTTTTGTTTTAGATTTGATTTGCATCTAATTGTAGTACAAATAAGCGTATTACTTCAGAAATCCTAGGATTTCAAATACATTTTCCCTTCATTACTGTCACCATTCCACATCAAATTAATCTCTTATCAGAGATTATGGAAACAAAACAAAACTTCCTTGATTGTCTAAAGGAATAGGTAGCTTTTAAAAGAATAAAAGAGTAGCCTGAATCCTCTAAAATCGAAGAGAAAATTGAAGTTGTTAATCAACAAATTCTACATGAAATTTGTGCTGAAGTTCCAAATGCTTTTTGGAATAGAAAACAACACATGGTTAGTCTCCCATATGAATCAGATTTTAATGGGAGAAATAACTTAACCAATGCCCCGCCATTGTTATGATTGCCAGGCACTTTCAAATCTGCCAAAAAAGAAATATAGGAATTCTTGCAAAAAAGTCTTATATGCAAAAGCCTTAGCCCATGGAGTTGGCAAGCATTTTATGTAGAAAATGTTGTAGAACTAGAAAGGGGAGTTTCATGGTAAAATAATTATATAAAATCTCTGGGCTGTTCTATTCTTCTCGAGTAGACTTGTTTTTTGAGGTACATGAATGTGAAAATAAATGTTTTATTGGTGAAAAATCATATAAAAGAACGTTATATTGGTTCCTTCAAAAAATTGAGTGCAGATTAACAATTAGTGGAGTGAGAATTCACCACTCTATATTTCTTATAACCAATTAGATTTGAATTAAATTTGTCTTCTTCAGGTCTTTAACATATAAATCATAGTGAAATGAAACTACTGATTTTTTATCTTACCTTTTGTTGGTCGTCAGTTATGAGTTCAATTTCTGTACTGTAATTGTGTTTCCTTCTCCCTGCTTGTGGCAGTTATGAGGATGGTTCCATGCTTTTGTGGGATATGAGAAATCCAGGGGCTTTTGTAAATTCTGTGAAGTTCCATACAGAGCCAGGTAGAACCTCATATCAGGAGGCCTCTCACCTTTTCCCCACTGCTAAGTTGAATATTTGCATGTTCTGTCTGCAGTTCTAAGCCTGTGCGTCGATGGGTTGTGCAGTGGGGGCATTTCAGGAGCCGCTGATGACAAAATTGCCCTATATAGTTTGGATGTTTCTGTGGTAATTTGCTTCATTCATGATTCATGAAGTTCATCTACCCGTATAATCTTGCACTTCTTGGCATGTGAAAGTTCTGCCAGTGATGGATGGGAAAAAAAGAAATTATATGACCTTTCTTTTGGTACAAGTTTGAGCAATCATGTGCTTTTAATTTTTTTCTGGATTTGCAGGTTATGACAAAATTCATTGATAATTTTTTCTGCTTTTCGTATTATTGACCATAATAGTTCAGACCAGCAATTTTCCTTTTTGGTTGACAACATATGACACCTCTGCCCCTGTCTATGTGTGCATCATTGTTTTGGTGCAGTCTGCCTCATTTCAATGTTGGCAGCTTTCCTGTTTACATTGAAAAGAGGGATGAGCTTCCTCACTTTCCTTTAAACAGCCTTTCCTCTAGTGGCATTATTATATTTATAATGGTCAGACATAGTATGAACTGGTTTTGGAGAAGAAACTTGGTTTACCACGGGTTGGTAAAACAAATGAATAGAATATGCTTTGTTTTTTATTGTAATTTCGGAACAGCTCTAGTTTCACAGCAATAAGATAAATCATGTGGTATTTGAAAAAACGATAATATTCCCTATAGGTATTGGCTATTGAATCTTGCATCCTTACTTTGACTATGTTTTGATAGGTAATATGTTCTGAGCTCAAATTGATCTCTTACAAGTCCGTAATGATCCATCATGAGTTGCTTGTGGAAGTCATAGGAAGATATATTAAAAGAAAGGATGTTACAAAATTATACAAAACCCATCAAATCTAACTCAGCAACTTCTGTCAATTGAGTTGATTATCTTTATTTTGATTTTTAGCAACTCAGAACACAAAATATATCAGTGACCAAAATTGTGATCGGTAATAATCCATGTCCAGCTTGTACAGTGCAGGGTCCTAGTTTTCTTATTCCTCATGTGTTGCCTTTGATGCCAGAGTAGGGATATATGGCTATATTAAAGAAAATTCTTTTTTTTTCTCTTTCCACAAACATTTATTCTTAATTCCAGCTGATTGATTTGCTGATTTCTGTACACATCTTAGGTGTCGTTATCTAACTTCATATTGAATTGTCCATTGTTTAATTCAGGGTTCTTGTGTGATGAAGAAAGAGATTAGCTTGGAACGACCTGGTGTATCAGGCACCTCAATTCGGCCAGATAGCAAACTTGCTGCCACTGCTGGTTGGGACCACAGGTCGGTAAACCAAATGAATAGAATATGCTTCTTTTTTGTCGTAATTTTGGGACAGCTCTAGTTTCACAGCTATAAGGTAAATCATGTAGTCTTAGGAAAAAACGATAATATTCCCTTTAGGTATTGGATATTGAATCTTGCATCTTTACTTTGACTATGTTTTGATAGGTAATATATTATGAGCTCAAATTGATCTCTTAGAAGTCCTTAAAGATCCATCGTGAGTTGCTTGTGGAAGTCATAGGAAGATATATTCAAACAAAGGATGTTCATCGATAGATTTAAAATATTGGAATACAAAATTATACAAAACTCATTAAACCTAACTCAGAAACTTCTGTCAATCAAGTTGATTATATTTATTTTGATTTTTAGCAACTCAGAACACAAAATATATCATCAACTTGCACTAATATGATAACATATCTGTGACCAAAATTATGATTGGTAATAATACATATACCAGCTTGAATGGTTGATTATATTTATTTTGATTTTTAGCAACTCAGAACACAAAATATATCATCAACTTGCACTAATATGATAACATATCTGTGACCAAAATTATGATTGGTAATAATACATATACCAGCTTGATTGGTGTGGGGTCCTAGTTTTCTTATTTGTCATGTGTTGCCTTTGATGCCAGAGTCAGGATATATAACTATCGCAAAGGAAATGCTTTGGCTATACTGAAGTATCACCATGCTACGGTATTTAAATCCAATTTCCTAGTAGCAACAATGTTGCATTTTTTTTTTTCCAGTAATGATTATGTAATCCAGGGCTTGGCACCCCTTTTACTCATTTTTTATTTCAATGTGAGAATGGAATCTTTGGTCATCACTCTCTTTTTATCTCGTTCAATTTCACTTCCATACTTGCATGCATGTGTGATCATGCTTATTAGATGTTTCTCGTGTCTTGACTTGCTTTGTAGAGTTGCTGAACTTCCTGTTAGTTACTCTTTAGCTGAACACTCCCATATATGGAAGCTTTCTCTCTCAAAAATATATGGAAGCTCTCTCTCAAAAATAAATCTACTTTTGCTTGGAACTTTGTCCATATGACAGTGTGCCATCTTTTTAACAGTGACCAAAGCTAACAAGGGAATGCATCATTGATGAAAACACCTTGAAGCTTTCAACGGATAGGAGCCTAAATTGATAGAAAAATCTCTTCTTAGAATCAACTTAACAATGCCCAGTATCCTATCCTCAAGACATATATGTCCATTTGGAGAAAATAACACCCAAGGGACCACAATGTACTTTATCTATAGATTGTTCTTTTCATGCTCAACCAAACTAAGCAATCACTGGATGCCTCATTCACAGGACTTCATCTAATTGCTAAATATTGTCTGATTGAAGAAGAAAAAATATATCGAACTCTTAGAACAGGTCACCCCTGTTTTGTTGCATGGCATATTATGTTCTATCATATTTTCAGCAGCATAGTAGAGGGCTTTCTTTAGGAATAGCAGGGAAAATAGGAAAGAGATTTTTGTGCGCCATGATATATAATGAATTTGATCCCTCTATTTTTCACCAAGATGTCAACTTTTCAAGAAACCTTCTTAGAGTTTTAACTTGATTTTGGGTAATGTTTGGTCCTCTCTCTAATGGTTTACTCTGGCAGAACTTCTTACTGCTGTTACATCTATGAAAGTATACATAATACATTTATTGCAGTGCAATGCAGTTACATATTCAACCGATTGCAAGTTAATGGCTTCTGCTTCAGAAGACACAACAATTGCTTTGTGGGAACTGTATCCTCCCCAAACTTGAGACAACATGGTATTTATGTATGCTAATCCAACATGGACCCATAGTTACAAGTTTTCTCAAGTAGGGGTATGGCGTTGTTCTTCTCAATTTCTGTTCATGCTGTGGAAAACATTGAAAGATTGTCCTTTTATCTTCAATTTTTTTGTTATTCTTGTAGAGATGAAGAATCTATTGCCTGTTGCATGTCTCCATCTATGGCGGTTATAGAGAATTGTACGGTAAACAAGCATTTGAAGTTTCTTATGGGCTGAAAACAACTTAATTTGGCACTATCTCCATTGTGGAATGCTGTTGCTATTTACTTCAGGATGTGAAAATGTGTCAAAGCGGCATTAATAGCATTCCTAGGTGAAAACCCCGAGATCATGAGTTTTTGTCCATCACCAAATGCATAGTTTGATCTCATACCAGAAGACCCAATGAACTTGCCCCTTGCAAAGAATTAAAGCAACAATCTTAATATATTCACTGTTTTTTCACTTCTTAATCATCATTACTACAATTTTCATGATTTTTTTTAATTATTATGGTTTATTTGCATATTGGAAACTATAATTTTCTCGGAATTACAAGGTTTGCCGTGGAGTTGGTGAGCAGGGATTGGTGTAATGAATTCATTATATTAGATAGCTCCTTTGTTGTAAATTGAATGTCATGCTCCAGCTAATAAACTATAATTCATTATTTACACATTTCTTTTCTAATAATTGAGTGATGCTATATATGTGATTGTTTATTTTTGCATTACAATATGCTTTTTAAATTGATTTTTGCCTGAAAAAATATTAAATTGATGCTTGCTTAGGTGTTTTTAGATGATTTTGAGGGCGATGATATAAATAAAAAAAAATTGGTGTATTTTTAATTAAAAATATTTTTAAAAACAACTTAAATTCTCATTTTATTACACTTTTTTTTTCTAATAATTGTATCTTAAAGAAAAGCAAGGCCATTGGAATGATTTTGGCCAGAAAGATGTCTTTGTTTTGATTTGGATTTTTTTTTCCTTTCGATTATAATACTTAAATTATTCGGTGTTCAGATAAGGAATCCCTCTATTAGAATTATATCACCATCCATGGCGAGCTATCACAAATTCATCCATGTAAATCTTTAGATCTAACCATTAGTAGGTTTCCTGGTCCAAACATGATTCATGTACTAATTTTATTTTATTTTATTTTATTTTATTTTTTAAAAACCAGTATAAATCAAAATGCTTTGATAACTCAAAGAGTTCTGTATATGCTTTAGCCAATAATCTTGGATAAGAAAAGGTTAAGTAATACCAATATAAAAGAAAGGCAAAATCGTCATATTATTATTTAGCCAATAACATGAAAGTGAAACTTTGGCGGGACGTTCCACAAAATACTTAGATATCCCTTTCCATCATTAATTTGTCCTGGTCACAATTCCTTCTTACAATAATTAGTTGAGACACAAGCAATCTCTCGCAACTTGAAGCATATAAGCCGGCACTCAAAATATTCGTCGGGATAAAATTAATTTATAATAAGAAGATATTGAAGACGTGCACAATCCTTTACAATATATATCCTTGATATATAAGAAGGTGTCTGGTACTGCAAGCCTTGCATCACAGATAGAAACCTCAAAATATTCTTCAGGACGCACAATTGCCATGAATTCTCCAAGATTTTTATCACAATGGCTTCTGCTAAGCTTTTTATTTCTCCTAAGCACCACCGTGTCTGCCCAGCGGTTAAGCATTCCAATCCTCTAAGACAGACGCTTTCAGAAAGGTCCAAGGAAATGGCATCCACCTCCGGCTTAGAAGATTTTAAGAAATTTTATTATAACCAAACCCTTGACCACTTCAACTTCATGCCTGAAAGCTACACCACTTTTCAACAAAAATATGTGATCAATTTTAAGTATTGGGGCGGTTTTTGGGCGTTTCATTCTCTATAAAATCACTATTCACCCTTTTACGAATCATATCCACTGTTGCAGTGAATTTTTTTTTAAAATTTTAATTTGATTTTCTAACTTTTTATTTGCTTGAGCCAAAATTAACACTTAATTACATGTTTTTTTTTAAGAGAATTGAATTAAAAAATAAAAAACTGAAATGAAAAATAAAAATAACATAAGTGTTATGTTCAAATTAGTTTGTGAAGTATATTTTAGTCCAACTTTTTTTTTGCTATAAGGTGATTATTCCCTTTAAATTTTTTTTTAAATATTTTGATAACAAACTTTATTTTTTTATTTTTCAGTTCTTTTTTTTTATGGTAAAAGAGAGAGAAAAGTCGTTAAATTCAAGTTAAAAAAAAGTTTTTTATTGGTGACGATTCTAACCAACTTAACATTTTTAAATTGGTGTTAATGAGTTCCACCAAATATAAAGAGTCTTATAATGATTATTTTAAACTTCAATTTAGCTTAAAAAACTATATTTATATCAAGGATGCGATAATTTTTCTCAGTTTAGTTTAGTAGTTTGAATCTCTTTTTAGGTTTAATAGGTTGATTGGTTAGTTTTTTGGTGTTCTAAAAGTGTTTTGGTGATTGAAATAGATTGGAAAACAGGATTTTTGACCAGGAAACTGTAGGGTTGATTTTCCAACCACCGGTAACTAGAATCTAGGCTAGCAAATGACATGTCTTCTACTATAATCGGTGACATCTTGTTTGTCTATTTTTTTCAAAACAAGATAAGGGCAGCTCTTAAATTTTTTTTTTAAAAAAATAGTAGGCTTAGGTGTGCGAGTCAAAATTTTAAAAAAAATAGTAGGCTTAGGTGTGCGAGTCTAGGTTTTTTTTTTTCATTTAATATCTTTTTTAAATATTTTTTTTGTTTTTTAATTAATATCCCTACTATATTATTTTTTTATTTTGTTTAATAACAATTATTTTTTTTTATTATATTCATGGAGTTAGTATGATATATATATATATATTAAGAAATTGACACCCAATAAACATTCTTAACTTATCTGAAAGATATATATTTTTCAGATGTTTAATGGGTGTATATATATCTTTCAGATAAGTTAAAAATGATTATTGGGTGTCAATTATTTGATGGAGCTTCTTCCGGAAGTGATGCTCCAAGTAGAATATATGCTGGTCTTGATGCTTTTCTTGGAAGCTACTATTCGGGATATGAATTTGATTTTCAAAAAGGTTTGGTAGAGCATCGGCGGGCAAACTCCAAAAATAAAATAAGAAAAATGTTTGGATGTACTTTATTTTGTTCTTAATAAAATTTATTACATGCAGTTTGACTGAAGGGCCACCTTAAGATAATAATTCCTTATCTATTTAATTTCTTTTCAAGCATGGAATGCGACAACCAACGAACAGTCTATTTAATATGGTTAAATTTTAAAAAGTTGGTATATAATTCCTTTATCTGTTTGATGGATTGATTTCTTTTATTTAGGCACCAAGTGATTACATAAAACTGCACAGGAAGAGGTATGGATGGAGCACAAGCACAAAAAGAAGGCGACTGCATTCCACATATACTTTGAGAGAGTATAGAAGTTGTTTTTTGTTTTTATATTTTTTATTTTTTTTTAAATTTATATTTTTTAATACCGGTGTTCTTTTTTTTTTTTTTTGGTGGTCAGATAAGAAGATGCATTGGGTGTTAAGGATAATAAATTCAAATTTAATGAGTCTAAAAACTATTTAAAAATCCCAAAAAGTCCAAAAACATTCATATAGACTTAGGTTCAGGATACCATGTTCGAACCCAACTTTTATCAAGATATATGGACTTGGACAAGGAAGCCTGGGCCTACCATCTATTACTTGGCATGTTGGGAATGACACACTCAACCTGGCTAGGTATGCTGTTTTTTTCATAAGCCCATGCGGATATCTTAATATTTTATATTGGTTCAAAACATATTGTTTTGAGTATAATATAATTCAAAATATTATAAAGATGAGATTACACTTCAATCCTGCATCTTTAAAAAACTAACAAAACTCATGGGTTATAAATACAATATGAATCCTTCATACTTAAAGTTCACAATTTCTCCATTCTTAACATTTTCAACATATATATTTTCAAGGTTTATCTCTTTAAAATATTATTGCACTTTTTCTCTCTATAAAGTTACCCACTTAAGCATCGAAGAGTCCCTACATCCATTAAATGAGATTTTTTATAGGTATTACCTATAGTCATATTGGCTTACCAGACATTAGTTGCTACTAGCTTCTAATTGACTAGGGTTTTCATATTAAATCATCAAATACCTTGACTAGATAGAATGGATCAAATTGTTTAAACTAAGAGATTAATTAATTATTCAATACATCAACCTTATTCCTAAGCATCTTGGATCTTAGGACTCATCAATTGGCGCCGTCTATGGGAAACTAATAAAAAAGCTATCAAATTCTCAAACTTGTTTTTTAAAATTTCCAGATCATTCCGTGGCACACAACCAAGACCTATTTAGGTCAGAATATTGGATAAATCTATTGATTGATACTTAAAAGTGTATTTTTATCAAGATTGTATATCATCATTTTGCATTTGAAGTATCAATAACTCCTTAACTAAAACATGTTTTATAATAATATATCTACTAATATAAGATACCTTTAATTTATGGTAAATGTTCATTTTAAATGCAGACTTATCACATAAATGAAAGGATTGATTGATGAATTTAAGAACTGAAATTGGAAGGACAAAGAGATGACCAAACTTAGAAAAGAGATGTCGGTTCAATCCAAACCAGAACATTGTTCGGTAATTGGGTCATATCTGGAGTTATAGATCTCAAATTTAGGTCTACTTTATATGGATGGAAAGATAAGACATAGGCCTATAACTTTCATATGGAGCCCAAGATCTAAAAAGGCCATTTTCAAGTCCAAATTATAGCAACAACAAAGAAGTCTGAATCTATCTTCCAGCCCGAGCACTGTTCAATATTTGGCCCATATCTGGAGTTCTAGAAGTCCAAATGAGCCGAATGTTTTACACAAGAAAGCTGAGACGATTTCCTACAACTTTTATGTTTTTAAGTGGCTCCAATGTTGACGTTATCAATGACATTTTGGGCAGACAAGAGAAGATAAGGATTGTCACGAAGTCAAGAGTTGGCCACCCACTCATCAATTAGTCATCAAATCAATAGTTCCCAATTTTGGCCTACAAAAGGAGGCATTTGTCATGCATTTAGGCATCTTGGTGTCCAGATCAAGATCATGCTCTTACTTTCTCTCTTTATATTTTTTGTAATGTTTATGCTTTGCTTTCATTAATATCAAGTTTATGCCTTTCATTTCATTTCATTTACTTAGTTAACTTTTATCTTATTTATGTTCTTATTTTGTTTATTTATTTTTCTTTCTTTCATTATGTTTAGGTAAGTTTATTATGTCAAGGTGAAAAGGTTACACTAATGGTGTAAGAATAAGTATAGTGTAAACTTAATATGGACTTTAATGTTTGATACTAAGATGTTTTGTATTTGTTATCTTGTTCACTCTTTAATACTTTGCTTGTTAAATGACTAATCTTGATTTATGTTGTATAACAATTGGTACAATAAATGCTTGGCACTTTCATAGCCCATACTGTATGGTATAATCGACACCTAAGCTATGAAACGAACTTGATTTGTTGTTAACATAAGTTATAATCATGAGAGTTAAATGATAGATTAATGGTATATAAATTTAATGAGAGTTTGTTTATCTGGATAGATTAATGGAAGTTAAATGATGAATACCTTGCTTTGTGCATTTTTATCATGGTTTTATATCATCATTTTGCACTTGAAGTATCAATAACTCCTTAACCAAAGCATGTTTTATAATAATATAACTAATAATATAAGATACCTTTAATTTGTAGTAAATGTTCATTTTAAATGCAGGCCTATCACATAAATGAAAGGATTGATTGATGAATTTAAAAACTGAAATTAAAAGAAAAAAAAAGATGGTCAAACTTAGAAAAAAGATACTGGTGCAGTCCAAACCGGAATACTATTTGGTAATTGGGTCATATCTAGAGCTATATATCTCAGATTTAGGTCCAATTTATATGGATGGAAAGGTAAGACATAGGCCTACAACTTTCATATGGAGCCCAAGATCTAAAAAGGCCATTATCAAGTCCAAATTGTAGCAACAACAAAGAAGCCCGAATCTGTCTTCCAACCCGAGCACTGTTCGGTATTTTGGCCATATCTGGAGTTCTAGAAGTCCAAATGAGCTGAAGTTTTTACACAAGAAAGCTGAGACAATTGCCTACAACTTTCATGTTTACAACTGGCTCCAATTTTGACGTTATCAATGACGTTTTGGGCAGACAAGAGAAGATAAGGATTGTCACCAAGTCAAAAGTTGGTCACCCACTTATCAATTAGTCATCAAATCAATAGTTCCTAATTTTGGCCTATAAAAGGAGGCATTTGCCATGCATTTAGGCATCTTGGTTTCCAGATCAAGATCATGCTCTTCCTTTCTCTCTTTGTATTTTTTATGCTTTGTTTTCATTAATATTAAGTTTATGCCTTTCATTTCCTTTCCTTTACTTAGTTAACTTTTATGTTCTTATTTTGTTTATCTATTTTGCTTTCTTTCATTATGTCTAGCTAAGTTAATTATGTCAAGGTGAAAAGGTTACACTAATGGTGTAAGAATAAGTATAATGTAAACTTAATATGGACTTTAATGTTTGATACTAACATGTTTTATATTTGTTATCTTGTTCACTCTTTAATACTTTGCTTGTTAAATGACTAATCTTGATTTATGTTGTATAACACTTGGTACAACAAATGCTTGGCACTTTCATAGCCCATAATGTATGGTATAACCGACACCTGAGCTATGAAAGGAACTTGATTTATTGTTAACATAAGTTATAATCATGAATGCTTGACGAGATTTACAAGTATTAGCATTAATTGAATAAGATGACTAATGTAATCATGTTAACAATATATAATCTGATTGGAACCTCCTTTGTGTGTGGTTTCCAATTCAATAATAAGAGTTTATACTATACTTGTTTGATATACCATTAGTGGAACCTCTAACCTTGACATTTGTTATTACCCCGTTACCACAAACATTTCTACCCAGCCAGACTTTTGACAACTCACTAGTCTGGTACAACTCCTCACTCAAACCGTGTTAGCAACCTAAGGGCAAAATAAGACCTTACCACCCTAATAAGTCTTGACATTCTCAACAACACACAATGTCATTGCCACTAACTACATGAGGCACCTCGTAGACGATTACACTACCCACAAGAGATTAAACATAATGACATTCATGCAAGTCTCTCAATGGGTCACTCATGCCATGACGATACTTATGTATAAAGGTGGTACTCCAAACGTCTTCCCCCTAGCTACCGTGAGATGGACACAATTATCGTAATCATTGTTCCATGCAAACTTTCTAGGCTCCCAAGAGCCTAACAAATAAAGAACTAAGAGAAAATCTGTACATGAGTATATCCAAGAAAATGACTACATCCCCTATCAATGGAGGCGTTATTCCTTGATTATATAAGTATTGAACAATTGACTCTGAACTATATCTCCACAAAAATAAGTCTAGATAACTATGATGATCTAACCAACCCGAAAGAGCATGTATAAAATTTATATGGTAGCTTAGAGTTGTTCATCTAAGACAATGACTTGATGTGAAAAATCCTCCCCACAACCTTTTATAGGTTTACGCATACTGAGCAAAAGAGCGAGTCTACATGGATATATTTCAAGAGGTTCAATGAGAAAATGCTCAAGGTGAAAGAATTGCTTGAGCTAGTAGTCTTAGAGGCCTTGATAAGAGGGGTAAGTGATTAGTACTTAAAAGTGCATTTTTATCATGGTTTTATATCATCATTTTGCGCTTGAAGTATCAATAACTCCTTAACTAAAGCATGTTTTATAATAATATATCTAATAATATAAGATACCTTTAATTTGTGGTAAATGTTCATTTTAAATGCAGGCCTATCACATAAATGAAAGGATTGATTGATGAATTTAAGAACTGAAATTGAAAGGATAAAGAGATGGCCAAACTTAGAAAAAAGATGTCGGTGCAATCCAAACCAGAACACTATTCGGTAATTGGGTCATATCTGGAGCTATAGATCTCAGATGTAGGTCTACTTTATATGGATGGAAAGGTAAGACATAGGCCTATAACTTTCATATGCAGCCCAAGATCTAAAAAGGTCATTTTCAAGTCCAAATTGTTGCAACAACAAAGAAGCCCGAATCTGTCCTCCAGCCCAAGTATTGTTCAGTATTTTGGCCATATCTGGAGTTCTAGAAGTCAAAATGAGCCGAATGTTTTACATAAGAAAGATGAGACGATTGCCTACAACTTTCATCTGTTCTAGTGGCTCCAATTTTAACGTTATCAATAATGTTTTGGGCAGACAAGAGAAGATAAGGATTGTCACCAAGTCAAGAGTTGGCCACCCGCTCATCAATTAGTCATCAAATGAATAGTTCCCAATTTTGGCCTATAAAAGGAGGCATTTGCCATGCATTTAGGCATCTTGGTCTCCAGATCATGATCATGCTCTTGCTTTCTTTCTTTGTATTTTTTGTAATGTTTATGCTTTGCTTTCATTAATATCAAGTTTATGCCTTTCATTTCCTTTCCTTTACTTTGTTAACTTTTATCTTATTTATGTTCTTATTTTGTTTATCTATTTTTCTTTCTTTCATTATGTCTAGCTAAGTTTATTATGTCAAGGTGAAAATGTTACATTAATGGTGTAAGAATAAGAATAAGTTTCTTGATTTATGTTGTATAACACTTGGTACAACAAATGCTTGGCACTTTCATAGCCCATACTATATGGTATAACTAACACCTGAGCTATGAAAGAAACTTGATTTGTTGTTAACATAAGTTATAATCATGAATGCTTGACGAGATTTACAAATATTAGCATTAATTGAATAAGATGACTAATGTAATGATGTTAACAATCTATAATCTGATTGGAACCTCCTTTGTGTGTGGTTTCCAATTGACTAACAAGAATTTATACTATACTTTTTTGACATACCATTAGTGGATCCTCTAACCTTGATATTTATTATTATCGTTGTTAAATCTTTATATTAATATTTCATCTCAAAGTTCTCATCATCATCTTCTTCTTCTTCTTTTTCTTTATTATTATTATTATTATTAGTACTACTACTACTACTACTACTACTACTATTATTAGTATTATTATTATTCTCATTATTATTATTCTTATTATTGCTGTAATTACTATTATTATTGTTGTTGTTGTTATTGTTATTGTTGTTGTATTATTGTTATTTATAATTTGTACAATTAACCTCCCTGTGGTTGGACCCCGGTCTTGCTGGGTTATTTATTATTTCGACACTCCTGCACTTGGGAGAAGACATCAATCTTTTGGTAGTGTCAAGTTTTTGGCGCCGTTGCCGGGGAGGTAAGTTTTGTATAAATTATAATATTTATTTTATTTTCTCTTTTCACTTTTCTTATATATAACTTTGTTTCTTTTCTCTTGTTTCTTCTTCTTTTGTTTTCTTCTTTCTTTTATTTTGTTCCTACACGTGCATAAGAGTGTGGTCACGTACATCAAGTGGTAGACTTTGTAAGAGTGTGGTCACGTACATCAAGTGGTAGACTTTGTAGGGTATCCTCATCATTTTCAAAAAATATGACCGAAGAAGATAATCAATCACATCATAATGAGAATAATCATGTTAGAACACTTAGAGACCACATGAATCCCACAAGAACAAGTGCAGCATCATGCATAATTTTTTCTCCTGATGCATCTCATTTTAATTTTAAGCCAGACATTATTCAACTTTTACCTTCTTTTCATGGCTTAGAATTGAAAAATCCATACTTGCATTTAAAGGAATTTGAGGAGGTCTGCAACACATATAATAATTTAAATTGTAGCATAAACACCATCAGATTAAAGCTTTTTCCTTTTTCATTAAAAGATAAAGCTAAAACATGGCTACAAAATTTAAGACCAGGATCCATTCGTGCTTGGGATGAAATGCAACAACAGTTTTTAAAGAAGTTTTTCCCATCTCATAGAACAAACTCTTTCAAAAGAAAAATCACCACTTTCACTCAAAAACTAGGAGAAATATTTTACCAATGTTGGGATAGGTATCGAGACTTGCTTAGTACTTGCCCTCATGCCCTCATCATGGTTTTGAAGCATGGAGATTGGTTTCACATTTTTATGAAGGGTTAACACCTAGAGCTATGCAAATGGTTGAATTGATGTGCAATGGAACTTTTAAAGATAAAGATCCTGATGAAGCAATGGAGTACTTAGACTTGCTAGTTGAAAATGCTCAAAATTGGGACATCACCGGTACTTATGAGGCACCGAGTAAAACTCAACCTCATACATCTAGTGGAGGTATGTACAACCTTAGTGAAGATCATGACCTTCAAGCCAAGTTTGCATCTTTAGCTAGAAAAGTCGAGGCACTAGAATTGAAAAAGAGTGGTCAATTAAAATCTGTTAAAAACATTGTGTGTCAAATATGTGAAACAAATGAGCAGTCAACCAATAACTGTCCAACCTTGTCTTCTTTTAAGGAATGTCTCCATGAACAAGGCCATGCTTTAAACAGTTTCGAAAGGCCCAATCATAACCTATATTTGGAAACATACAATCCTGGTTGGAGAAATCACCCAAATTTCAGTTGGAAGAGTGACAATGTACAAACTTCACCACCACAGTTTCAAGCACACCATAATTTCCAAAATTCCCATGGATATGCACCTTTTTATGCTCCACCTCTTACAAGAAATTTTGAGAAAACTTTGTATGCATTCATTGAAAAGCAAGAGATAATCAACACTCAACTTGCTCAAAGCATAATTGATTTTAAAGATACTCTTGCAAAATTCACATCTGCTCTTAGTTTTCAAGAGAAAGGTAAGTTTCCATCTCAACCACAACAAAATCCCAAGGGGCAATACAATGCAAATGCAAGTAGTCCTGGAAGTCAACACATAGATCAAGTCAAATCAGTCACCACTCTTTGTTATGGTAAGGTTATTCACAAACCAATTCTTGAACCTTGTGAGAAAGATGATGAGTCAATCTCTAAGGGTAAGGAAGGGGTTGAATCTGAACATTGCAAAGAAAAGACTGATTCCCCACCAGCACTTCCATTTCCTCATTCCAAGACCGATCAGGAAGAAATCGATGATGAAAAAGGCACAAAAAATGTTGATGCGGATCTTTTATCAAAAGTGACAACAGATTCGACACCTGACATCACACCAATCGATGATTACTTTCCTGATAAATCTTTACTTTCTCTTAGTTCAATGCCTTGGTTTGCTAAAAATATCAATCTTCTTGCTTCAGGATTTTTGCCAGCTCACTGGAGTACTGAAGACAAAAGAAAAGTTTTTAGCAACGTGCAAAATTTTTATTGGGATGACTCTTACTTATTCAATTATTGTCTTGATCAAATATTTCAAAAATGCATTCCCGACAATGAGGTAAGTAATTTCATTAAATTTTGTCACTCTAAGGCACGTAGGGATCATTTCTTGTCAAAAAAGAGGACTGTAGAAATCTTACAAAGTGGATTTTACTGGCCCACCATATTCAAAGAATCACATGCATCCCGCAAAACCTGTGAAAATTATCAAAAGGTGGGATTTATTTCAAAACATAGAGAGTCTTTAGATAATCTTCTAGTGACTCTTAAGTCTCATCATAATCGAGATAAACATCATGCAATTCATGACTTATGAACCCATTTTCATAAAGAACATGCTTGGCATAGTCTTGGGAATCTGACTAAAAAAGACCCTGTTTGCTAGTTTTTAAGAAAACTGGATGGGAAGCCTATCCCCAACCCATAGAGGGCGTTTAAGCCGTTCTTGGACGTAAAACCAAGGGAAGATGAGAGCCACAATCACAACTACCTGTACATACACATGCTTTTTCAAAAGTACATAAATAAATAAATAAATAAAGAGAGAGTGTGTGTGAGACTCTAGCTGGCCTACATATAGGTGG
Source organism: Populus euphratica (assembly GCF_000495115.2). Lineage (NCBI taxonomy): Eukaryota > Viridiplantae > Streptophyta > Magnoliopsida > Malpighiales > Salicaceae > Populus > Populus euphratica. The sequence goes on from NW_011500486.1 coordinate 141,244, forward strand.
TATGATTGCCTTTCTAATTTCTCATCTATAAAACCCTCTCTTCCTTCCTTTCATTTCTACTCAACCCATACATTCAACAAATGCAGAAGTGTGTAGAAATGGCAAGTTCATCAGGTCATCATATAAGAAATATTTGTGTTTTCGGTGGATCTAGTCCTGGGAAAGAAAAGGAGTTTTTAGAATCAGCCAATCATCTTGGTCAATTGCTAGCTGAGAGAAAGATTCATTTAATGTATGGGGGAGGCATTCTTGGGTTAATGGGAGGTGTGTCAATAGCTGTATTTTTATGAGGTAGTCAAGTTTTGGGAGTCGTCCCCAAAGCTTTAGCACAAGGGGACATCATCGGAAAAACAATTGGAGAGGAACTTCAGGTCTCCACAATGTCGGCTTGAATGAATGCAATGTTTAACCATCCTGATGCCTTCGTTGCTTTACCAGGTGGTCTAGGCACATTGGAAGAGATCTTTCATATTTCCTCTTGGGCCCAACTGCACATTCACCATAAACCCATAGATTTGTTAAATGTTAATGGTTATTATGATAAGTTGTTGTCTTTTCTTGATCATGATGTGGAATAGGAATTTCTAACATCTTCTGCACGACAAATCATAATCTCTGCTGCTACTACTACTAAACAATTGATTGACCAACTACAATCTTTCATCCCTGTAATTGATCCTTTAATGAGTCGCATAAATTGGTCAACTAAGGAAAGCCGTAAAAAGCTTAGATTGGATTTGAGCCTTCATTTGTGAATCTTTGTGTCTTTTGGTTTTATTATTGTGTTTTGTTGTCACTTATATTTGTTTTAGTGTGTTTCAGGTTTGTCAATATTCGTTATTTGAGGT
>NW_011505877.1:0-2851 GCF_000495115.2 Populus euphratica
CTTTTTTTTTCTTCTCTTTTTTTTAAATATATATATACATATAATTTAAAAACATCATGCATCTTTAACCCATGTAACGAGCTTTCGGCTAATGACTCCCAGACCAGTTGGTCTTAGGGCATTAGGTGTTAAGACACCCCTACGAGCTTAGTAACTCGGGTCGCAGATACTGATATGTAGATAGTGCAATGTTTGATTCCCTAAAGCTTTTCTCCTCAACCCATGTAACAAGCGTTGAGCCAATAGCTCCCAAGTCAGTTGACTTTAGGGTATTAGGTGTTAAAACACCCCTTCGGGCTTAATTGCTTAGGTTAGGGAGGCTACGAAACCAAACTTATCTACATTTTTATTATCATCATTTTTTCTTCTTCTTTTTTTTTCATGTTGTTCTTTTTTAATTATATACAATCCATTTCCCTTAGTTGTTACCTTTAACAAAAGAACATAAATAATGTAATAATCCAATATGCAATCCACAATCATATGTTGAAGTGTGTGTGTGTAAATTAAGGTTTAAGAATACATGTTAAATAAGTATATGAGCAGAATTAAGCGGTAACAATACAAGAGTTTGTAAACCTGAATATTTCAGAAAGTATTATAATAGACCTTGTTAAGAATGGTTACTAAGATGCGTCTCAAGAGTCACTTTAACAAAAGAACTCCTTTCCTCTGCCATCCTAGTAACAACAATTATGCACATGCTTTATGAAATGAAAAACAATTTTTTTTTTATCAACTACTCCCCTCTCCCCCCAACCAAAACGAGACATTGTCCTCAATGTTTTAAGGTAGAAAGATAGAGTATAGAAGATATCACCTGAAATAACGAGCACTGACAAAACCTGAAACACACTAAAACAAAAATAAGAAATAACAAAACACAATAATAAAACCAAAAGACACAAAAATTCACAAATGAAGGCTCAAATCCAATCTAAGCTTTTTACGGCTTCCCGTAGATGACCAATTTATGCGACTCATGGAAGGATTAATCATAGGAATGAAAGATTGTAGTTGGTCAATCAATTGTTCAGCAGTAGCAGCAGAGATTATGATTTGTCGTGCAGAAGATGTTAAAAATTCCTGTTCCACAGCATGATCAAGAAAAGACAACAACTTATCATAATAACCATTAACATTTAACAAACCTATGGGTTTATGGTGAATGTGCAATTGAGCCCAAGAAGAAATATGAAAGTTCCTCTCTAATTGTTTTTCCAATGATGTCCCCTTGTGCCAAAGCTTCAGGGACGACCCCCAAAACTTGACTACCTCCTAAAAATGCAGCTATTGACACACCTCCCATTAACCCAAGACTCCCTCCCCCATACACTAAATGAATCTTTCTCTCAGCTAGCACCTGACCAAGATGATTTGCTGATTCTAAAAACTCCTTTTTTTTCCCGGGACTAGATCCACCGAAAACACAAATATTTCTTATTTGATGACTTGAGGAACTTGCCATTTCTACACACTTCTGTATTTGTTGAATGTATGGGTTGAGTAGAAATGAAAGGAAGGAAAAGAGGGTTTTATAGATGAGAAAGTAGAAAGGCAATCATAACACCTATATGTAGGCCAGCTGGAGTCTCACACACTCTCTCTCTCTTTTTATTTATTTATTTATTTATTTTTGAAAAAAGCATATGTATGTACAGGTAGTTGTGATTGTGGCTCACATCTTCCCTTGGTTTTACGTCCAAGAACGGCTTAAACGCCCTCTATGGGTCGGGGATAGGCTTCCCATCCAGTTTTCTTAAAAACTGGCAAACATGGTCTTTTTTAGTCAGATTCCCAAGACTATGCCAAGTATGTTCTTTATACAAATGGGTTCATAAGTCATGAATTGCACGATGCTTATCTCGACTATGATGAGATTTAAGAGTCAATAGAAGATTATCTAAAGACTCTCTGTGTTTTGAAATAAATCCCACCTTCTGACAATTTTCATAGTTTTTGCGGAATGCATCTGACTCCTTGAATATGATGGGCCAGTAAAATCTACTTTGTAAGATTTCTACAATCCTCTTTTTTGATGAGAAATGACCTCCATATGCCTTAGAGTGACAAAATTTAATGAAATTACTTACCTCATTGTCGAGAATGCATTTTTTAAATATTTGATCAGGACAATAATTGAATAAGTAAGGGTCATCCCAACAAAAAGTTTGCTCATTGTTCAAACATTTTCTTTTATCTTCAATACTCCAGTGAGCTGGCAAAAATCCTGAAGCAAGAAAATTGATATTTTTAGCAAACCAAGGCATTGAATTAAGAGAAAGTAGAGATTCATCAGGAAAGTAATCATCGATTGGTGTGATGTCGGGTGTCGAATCTGTTGTTACTTTTGATAAAAGATTCGCATCAACCTTTTCGATGCCTTTTTCATCCTCGATTTCTTCCTGATTGGTCATGGCATGAGAAAATAGAAGTGCTGGCGGAGAATCAGTCGTTTCTTTGCAATTTTCAGATTCAACCCCTTCCTTTCCCTTAGAAATTGACTCATCATCTTTCTCATAAGGTTCAAGAGAGGGTTTTTCAATAACCTTACCACTGCGTAGAGTAGGGACTGATTTGACTTGATCCATGTGTTGGCTTTTGGAACTACTTGCATTTGCATTGTATTGCCCCTTAGGATTTTGTTGTGGTTGAGATGGAAACTTACCTTTCTCTTGGAAACTGAGAGCAGATGTTAATTTTACAAGAGTATCTTTAAAATCTGTCATGTTTTGAGCAAGTTTCCTCAAAATTTCTTGTAAGAGGTGGAGCATAAGGAGGTGCATATCCATGATAATTTTGGAAATTATGGTGTGCTTGAAACTGTGGTTGTGAAGTTTGTGCATTGTCA
>NW_011505831.1:0-2920 GCF_000495115.2 Populus euphratica
CTTGTTTCGGTGTCAGTCTAAGTTCTTGGGCTGCAAGTTTTCTTCCTTCTCATATTTTCCTTCACGAATTTTTTTCTGCATCCAAGCACACTTTTCATGCCTTAAAAAACAATCCAATTTTCAGAGAAAATTTCATTTTTGGTCTTCAATCTTAAAATTGCTGGCTTCAGTGTGTTGATGAAATGGAGCACATAATCAAAAAAACAAGAAAGAGAAATGATTTTTTACGGATTTGAAGTTACATTTTAAAGTATATAGTTTTTAAAAAAAAAAAATGAGTACAGAGATTGAAGACGTTGCAAAATCAACATCAGATGATGATACAATTCAAGAGTTCCACAAGTAATTTTAGTTCGTCTTTTTAAAAAAATTAAATTAAATTAAATGTTGTTCGATTGCTGAGAAAATGAAAGAGAAGCAGAGAAAAATGTTTTTGTTTTGTTTTGTTTTGTTTCTCTGTATTGTTAGTAGAGACTAAAAAGAGTGGTGTTATTTGTGTGATAAGAGTTTATGAAGTAGTGTTAATTTGTGTTTGGTTGCTGAGAAAATGAAAGAAAATTAGAAGAAAATTAACTTTTGTTAGTGTTTTATGAAATTATTATTAGCGGTAGTGTTTGTATTTGGTTGCCTAGAAACTGAAAGAAAATTTGAGGAAAATGAACTTTTGTTAGTGTTTTATGTATGTGTTTGGTTTATGAGAAAGTGAAAAAAAAAATGGAAGATCTAATGAATTGTTTCATATAAATGATATGTTGTGTTTGTGGTTTTTTGTGGAACAGAGAGACAAGATACGCATATAAGAAAGGGTTTCTTTTATCATTAGCTGAAATTGATGAATGCAAGAGGTTACCAAGTGGGTTTGATTCATCAATTTTATGGTATGTTAGCATAATTTGATCTTCTTGCTTGTCTCTGGTTTTATTGCTCTTAATTAACTTGATTTGATTGTTAATTCCCTGTGTTTCTGTCTCACAGTGAACTCAATGCTGCTGCAACTACTAGAACAACATATCTGCTTTATGATTCGGGTACGTGATTAAAGAGATGATTTGTTGTGTTTTAATGGTAATTATGTTTTTGTGTAATGTGGGATTTAAATACTTGGACTGATTTAGGTATACCACAGCCCTTTATGTTGTGATGTGTAATGCATGCATGGATGAAAGTGATTTCTAGTGATATGTAATGAATTTACGGACGCTGTTAATGACTTCACAAAAAAGATGATCAAATTATGCTAACATGCCATAAAAGCATTCGTGATGATATCTGTTTGAGACCAAGGGTATGTTTGTTAAAGTTCATTTATGTAGTCTGGATTGCGATTTATTCTAATACATGGGTGAAGATTAATGATTACTTGATGCTGTAATTGAAGTCCTGATTCATTCATCAGAGAAAGATTGGAGTTCCTTACTTGTCAAGGTTCAAGGGAGTCCTATCTCCAACCCATAGAGGGTGTTTAAGCCATTCTTGGATATAAAACCTAGGGAAGATGTAAGCCATAATCACAACTGCGATTTGAGTCTTAGTTTGTAAAAACTTGTGTCTTTTGGTTTTATTAATAACATAATATTTGTATTTTGTTGTTTCTTATATTTATTTAAGTGTGTTTCAGGTTTGTTAGTGTTCGTTATTTCAGGTGATGTCTTCTACACTTTATCTTTCTACCTTAGGATATTGAGGAAAATATCTCGTTTTAGTTGGGGGAAGGGTAGTAGTTGACAAAAAAAATTTAACTAATTGTGTTTTCTATTTCATAAAGTGACACAACCAAAATATTGATGTATTCTCCCAAGTGTAGGAGTGTCGAATTAATAAATAATCCAGCAAAACCGGGGTCGAACCATAGGGAGGTTAATTGTATAAATTATAGATAACAATAATATAACAACAATAATAATAATAATAGTTATAGTAGTAGTAGTAGTAGTAGTAGTAGTAGTAGTAATAGTAATAATAGTAATAAAAAAGAAGAAGAAGAAGAAGTTGATGAGAACTTCGAGATGGAAGGTTAACGTAAGGATTAAACGATGATAACAACAAATGTCAAGGTTAGAGCATCCACTAATGGTATGTCAAACAAGTATAGTATAAACTCTTATTATTCAATTGGAAACCACACACAAAAGAGGTTCCAGTCATATTATAAATTGTTAACATAATTACATTAGTTATCTTATTCTATTAATGCTAATACTTGTAAATCTTGTCAAGCATTTATGATTATAACTTATGTTAACAACAAATCAAGTTCCTTTCCTAGCTTAAGTGTCGGTTATACCATACAGTATGGGTTATGAGAGTGCTAATTATTTGTTATATCATGTGTTATACAACATAAATCTAGATTAGTCATTTAACAAGCAATGTATTAAAGAGTGAACAAGATAACAGATATAAAACATGTTAGTATCAAACATTAAAGTCCATGTTAAGTTTACAATATACTTATTCTTACACTATTAGTATAACCTCTTCACTTGACATAATAAACTTAACTAAACATAATGAAAAAAAAAATAAACAAACAAAATAAGAACATAAATAAGATAAAAGTTAACTAAGTAAAGGAAAAGAAATGAAAGGCATGAACAAGATATTATTGAAAGCAAAACTTAAGCATTACAAAAATACAAAGAGAGAAAGCAAGAGTATGATCTTGATCTGGAGACCAAGATACCTAAATGCATGGTGACACGACTAAAAGATTGATGTCTTCTCCCAAGTGCAGGAGTGTCGAAGTAATAAATAACCCGGCAAGACCGGGGTCGAACCACAGGGAGGTTATTTGTACAAATTATAAATAACAATAATACAACAACAATAACAATAACAATAACAACAACAATAATAATAATAATAACAATAATAATAATAATAATAATAATAATAATAATAGTAATACTAATAATAATAA
>NW_011505834.1:0-2916 GCF_000495115.2 Populus euphratica
TAAATATATATTTTGAAAATAAATACACAATGAAGAATAAAAATTATGAACATTTTAAGTTAAAAAATTCATAATCTATTTATATCTTGTGAATCTTTTTATATAAAAAAAGCTAAAGTATAATATTGTAAAAATATCTCTATATATATATATATTAATGAAAAACACTTCTGGTATATACATGTACTATTGAGAAAAATATAATGAATTATTAAAGGATTTTTTACACATTAATAATATTAATAAAAATGTAATAAATCCTTAAAGAATTTTTATTCTATGCAACTGTAACTATTAAACTAGACTCTTCTCATAAGTTGATAAATTCTTTTTTTAATTGAATCTGAAAAGTATGGTTTTTTTAAAAAAAAATTGTATCTATTAAATCTAGGTTTATTGCACCTATTATTAGAAACGGCGGTATGTTGTTCAACAAGAAAATTCGGTGAAATTAAAGTTTTGATAAATCAAATACTTGGCATCATATAACATAATTGATCTAAAGGTGGAGTTTTCCTGAAAATTGATAAAGCTGAGACACTTGAATGCTAATATTTTGAAAATTGAATTGAGATTTTTTCCAACTAATAAAGATTTTTTTATTGTTATGTGGTCCCGTTATGGTGAAATTATCATATTAATTAGTAAAAATTATCACTTTAAATTAAATATAGTTATCATTGTAGATAGCAATACAGTAGCATTATTGAACAAAAAAAAGAGAAAAAGGAGAAAAAAATGAAGAAGAGGTAGCATAATATTTGGTCATATTTTTTTAATTTTCAGCTTGTTCACTGTTGGATTGAGCTGAGATTTTGACAGTAATGTCTAAACACGTCACTCTTCATTTTAAATGGTTGGATTAAAGATTGGGTTGGATCAAATAAACTCTTCTTCTTTAATCTTGTTGCATTATAAAAATAAGTTGTTCTTGATGATATATATTGTAATTTTTAGTTGAATATAAGAAAGAACAGTTATGAACCTATTATTTGTTAATAGTTGAAGTTTTTAGGTGGACTACGGTTCCGTGATTTTTCCCACGTCAGGTTTTTTACGTAAAAATTTTGGTGTTGATTTGTATGATTATTGCAGTATATTTATTAATTATTTGATTCTGATTGTACAAAGAAAAAAATTGAAATTTGTGAATTAATCCGGGTAGATTAATACCCTATTATTTGTTCTTAGTTTTCTCAACACATATGTGTGCGTGTATATATATATATATAAATTTATGTGTTTCTTGGATACACTATATTCATTCATGGGTTATATTTAAAAAGAAGCTATCCTGATGATATATAAAATAATCTAAAAATATTTTTATTATAGAATTAAAATAAATAAATAATAGCCATGATAACTTGAAGAAGTAGTTTATTATTATGATGGTGTGATTATTTTTTAAAATATATATTTTTAAAATATATTAAAATAATATTATTTAAATTTTATTTTCAACATCAATATATCATAGTAATTAAAAAAATATAAAAAATTAATTTTAAAAAAATATTTTTACACGGAAAAAAAATTTCCCATGTCATAAAAACCATATCTTTAGCTTACACTGGATTCGATCACGTGTAGCTTAGGGATACTTTATTTAATCAATCTAATAATATTGTAACATCCCACGATCAAGAGCAATAAAATTATTCGGATGCGATGCGCAAACTCAAGGAAGGAAAAAGTAGAGCCAATGTGAGACGTTGATAACTTCAGATTTTCAAGCTTGCATAAAATAGTTTTTCTTCTTTTTCCTTTTTCCCAGAAAGGCTCGTCACTTGGAGTGGAGAACTCCATGTTAAGATATTCTCGTGACAAAACTTCTAATCAAATTAGAACTGGACGAAAATCTTCAACTTTAGTCTTGTTGGCGCATAAGAGAGAGAACTCCGAATCCTGTAGCTATTTCTGGCAAAGCACATATTCCTGCGTGAAAAACATGGAATCAATCGATCAATTTCTTAATTTCCAGTATTAAGTTCGTGTGGACACGAAACTTAATTCTGTGGTATTATAATTGCTAAGCGGAGAACTATCCAACCCAGGTGTCGTCAAGCAACTGAGAAAAATGCTGCATTCTCACAGGAGCTGCCGCCGCCTAAACTAATCCAATTTTTACTCGTGTTCAATATCATGCCCGGCACGTTTTTGTAGGAGAGTAATAGAAAAGACGTTTGCAATTTCTTTGTCAAGAAATATAAAGAAGACGAAGAAGGAAAACTAATCAAATGAAGCTCCGAGAAAGTGACGGACGACCATCCGGTATTATGGATTTAAAAAACGTTCCAGGCTCCAGCTATACTACCGTATCACTTATTATTTAGGAGTGGTTGTATATATCCGAAATCTCCGCCATTCCTTTCTCAGGTGGAATCAGGACATAACTTCTCTAGTGAGTTAAATAATGTTTCTGAATCCATAATATTTACCACTCTGATCAACAAACTTGCGGCCAGGGGATTTCAGATGATCCAAGCTGCAGAACTCCGGTCACATTCGGCTTATGAAACACATTTAAAAGCGACATCTAGTTCAACAGTACGTGTTTCACGACTTGGGGCAGTTTCGTTTGGTAAAAACAACATGAACCAAACATGTGCGTGATTCATGCCTGCTTTATTGAGTATATCCTTATCCAAGGACCACATGATTATCCACGTCGATGTACTTAAAACTTTTCTAGACAAGAAGGACCTAGCTAGTCAAACAGCAAGGGAAGCAGCCGACTCAAATTGAAATGGAAACTAGTTTCTCTACCCCCCACCATCAATGTCAAGCATGTAAAACGTTTCCCCTGCTTTTTACAAGCTGAGTGGATCTTAATCTTCAAGGATCTTTGTTTGCAACCATGATGTTACAGGTTCAAACTTGAGAACAATAACTCTAGATAAATGGCTGTACTTT
>NW_011506120.1:0-2531 GCF_000495115.2 Populus euphratica
AAGTGCAAACTAGGTATAACAACATCAATACTAGCTTTGATGGCATTACAACCCAGGTTTAAAGTACTAAAGTTATATGCAAAGAAGAACTAGGAAAGAAGAGAGGTACACACTAGGGATGACACTCACATCCAATTCATGCAAATCCTCATTGTTAATATGACTACTAACATTCATGTGATAAAAAATAACTATTTTGATTGATACAAACAAAAATAGCTAAAAAGAAAGGAATATGTTTAGAGATTTATCTCAAAACTGACCTTACTTTATATTTATTTTTAAAATCTTTATCCAAACAATTACTTGTTTTTGTGAAGGATCTAATAGATAAAAATTGATCAATGTGATTGAATCTTAATATCAATAAAAACCTTTCGATGATGAGGATGTTCAATACAAGCCTGATAAAGATGATCATGAAGATTTTTATAATAAAGAAGATTTTGCAAACAAAAATATACAAAATCCGATAATTTCTTTTAAATCTTTTAAAAACATTACGAAAGTATATTTTTGTGTTTCTTTAACTACAGTGATTGAAAGATGTAGAAATGAACTACAAATAAACTTCATATGAACAAAAAGGATGACATTCCTTATGATATATGCACCTTAAATTAAAATTTAAATTTTTATAACATTACATTCAAAGTATTTGTTTTTTAGGATGAAAGAGTTTAATTTCTAATAATTAACTTAAGGACGAGTTTTTCTCAAGTAAGGAAGATTGACGTAAAATAATTATCCTAAAAGTTTATGGATCAAATTGACAAAGCCAGACTTGAAAATATACTGTAAAGAAACTCAAAAGCATCTCATATGAAGCATGAAGTTATTGTTTTTTATTTTAATTATTTTCCTAGTTAATTTTTGAATTTTTATTATTTGTTTCACACTTAACTTAATACTTTTAATTTAATTAGTATTTAACTATTTAGAAATCATAATGGTTAATAGATTCTATTAGTTAAGAAAATTCTAATTAGAAATCATTTTCTATAAAGAATTTTAGCACAAATATAAATAAAGATATCTAATTTATTTTATGAAGATGAAGACTATTATTTAGATTCAATAAAATAGCAAATAATTTTTTAAAAATTTCTCTATAGTTTGATCTATAGATTTACGATCTCATAACCTAGTTTTATCTTTGTCATATACTGTTGTTATAACCCAATTTTTAATTATTCCTCAAAAAATAATTTTTCAAAATAAAAAATAAAAAATAAAATAAAAACTGATAATGTGGAGAAAAGTAGATCAAAGAGGGCTACATAAATAGAAAACAAATCAACTGTAATTTTTTTTTAAGAAAATTCAATGCTTAATTGTACCCTATTATGCCCAAAAATACAGAAAAATACAAATTCAAGGTCAAATTGATGATTATCGAATGAACTTACATAAAAATTGAGTCCAATAACATAATTAAAATTTTAATAAGCCAATTTCATTTAAGCATGGGCCAAATTAAATTTTAATTATGTTTAAGAATTAATTTGGATCCAATTCAAGAATTTAATTAAGTGCAATGACTTAATTATACTTTAAAAGGGTCAAATTAATTTTATTTTAGGATTAATTGATGAAAAATTAAGTTTGGGAGCCTAATTTTGGCTTAGTTTGAGAAGACTGAAATTTTTAGAGACTAAATTTAATTTTTACTAAGTTAATTGACTGAAATTAGGGGTTTAATTGCATTAAATAAAAAAAAAGTTTAGAGTCAATTAAGGTTCAATTGAAAATAATTGAAAGAGGGAGGATTGAAATGAACTTTGACAAAATCAGAATTCAATAATGTTTATTATCTTCATTTTTTTATCTAAAAAAACAGATTATGTTACTTACTTTACAAAATTAGAATTCAATAATGTTTATTATCTTCATTTTTTTATCTAAAAAAACAGATTATGTTACCTACTTTATAACTGCATTTAATATACCTAATGTCCATTAAATTTAATAAATATTATACGAAAATGATCACCTGCACTTTTTCTATAACACCATGTGATTAGTTTAGACTAAATAACAATATATCATCTCTAGTCATAGCCTAAAGAGGTCAACTCAGTCAGTTTTTGTCTGTAAATTTGCAACTCATGATACCTACTTTGAACCGATAATTAGGACCCTTTTTAACTAAATCAATGGCTGAAATTTTTTCTTAGTATAGACAAGATTGCCCTCTTCCACCGTCTATAAATAGAGGTGGATTTCATGGCCTAATGAGGAAGAAAATCGGGTTTAAAATAAACCAAAAAATCAGCATCTTCCCAATTTCTGCCATTTGCTTTATTTCTGTTTTATTTTTTTTCCCTCTCAACATGCCTTCAGCCACCACTACTACCACTGCCAACTTGACAACCATCCTCTCCACCACACTTCTCCCTCTCCTTTGATTTCTTCTTCCTTTTCCTTCATAGCGACAACAACTCATCAACACCATCATTTTTGTTTTCTTCATTCTCTAACACCAGCAGCAACAACATCAACATCATCCTTCACCTCCTCAACTAGCTTTA
>NW_011505838.1:0-2627 GCF_000495115.2 Populus euphratica
GAAGACAAAAAGGAAATTAATGGAAAAAGAAAGTGAAGCAATAATGCACAGTCACAACTAATGACAAGCCTACATCTATAGCTTTCGGTTTCTGTCTCAGATAAAAAAAAGAAAAAAAAGAAATAGCAGGGACATGTCTCGAGAGTACAGAAATATCTCTTCAACTATACATGTTCCTGCCTCTTTATACATGTCCCTTCAGTTCTTGAACACTAACCAAACACAAAGTGATGAAGTGAGTGATATATGCATAACATCTGACAACGTTGGAATTGATATTGTTAACCTGACAAGGGACAAAATTTTATATGTTTAATCAATTATATGATGCTGGCTGGTATCTACTACCTGAAAATGCAAGAACTTCACCAACATCTGCAGTGGAAAAGCTCAATCCTCCATTCTTCCTAGGACTAACAGCCCATAATGAGAAAATCTGTGGTCAGAAAATAACCAGTTTGTGATCAAGCATGTTTGCTAATGAATACAAATTATTTAGAAAAGAAAAATTCCCAGAAGGGAAATATGCTCTAGGTGAACGAGCTTAGTATTATTAGTGAATATTACCTCTGCATAGGCCATATCATGAAGTTGGAACACACAGTACACAATAATAGATGATATCAAGGGCCAATTTTTCAGTAGGCTTTTCCGAGGAGAGTTAGACTCGAATGCAGCCGCCCCAAGCGCTACAGAATCATTGCACTCTTCGCCATTTCCTACATGACTGTGCAGTGTCTCCTGCAGAAATTTTCAGGCTCCATGTTAAGCTATATGAAGCTCTGATAAGAAGAACAAACAGATATGTGTTGAGAATATCTAATCAACACACTTAAGCTTCTGAGCAGTGAATAGTAAACTATCGATGCATTAACCAGTGAGAATCGGACGAGAAGCAACATACCGGAAGCAAGCAACAAACGGCAATTACTCCTAGAGAAAAGATTGATATCAAAAGGCAAGGTAAGAGGTATGGAAACCTGCAATGCCATCCAAGTTGAGGAGAGTAGCAGAAATGAAAGGCAAAAGATTGTTACAATAAGGAATGAAATATGAACACTAGAAACACTAATGCTTACCTTCCGAAAAGAGAATCGGTAGAAAATATGTTTGGATATTTCTCTGCGGGCTACAACATCAACACTTCCAAGGTTAATTGATAAATAAGTAATTTAATTGAATTAAACAGAGAAATCTCATCTCTTTGATAAATAGTTTGATGATTTCAGTACAAGTACTTTATAGGAAATTTCATTACAATTCACGATTAATACTAATATATGATGTGTAACATGTGGATGTGTTTATAGATTAAATATACAAGTCAAAGTACATGAAGAAATTAAACACGTAGTTTGACAATAACAACTATAATTTCATATTCAATTATTAGACGGGCTCAAGTTTGATGATGAGATTTTACATGTCTAATTCTACATGAGGGTTGATTCGTTTTTAAAAGGTCTTCAAATCAGATATAAAAGATGTTATTTTAATTATTTTCAGTCAATTTTAATTATTTTTTCAATTTAGATTTAGATTCTTTTGATTTGATCAGTTTTAATCTCTATATAGTGTTTTTGTTTTTTCTTGAGATTTATGAAAAGAAATTTTTTTTAGAAACTCTAAATTTTCAAAGTTTTCTCATAATAACTTCAGAACTTGATAGCTCTGGTTTCTTTCTCCATAGCCTAGAACTGTAAGAATTCAGGAATTAAGAAACTCTAGCGCTATACGCTGCGTCAAAATCATCTTTTAACGTTGTCTTTGAATTGTCAGGGTGTATCAAGAAGTACCTGAGCAAGAAATCCTCCAAGAGCAGGACCAATGACTAATCCAATACCCCATGATGTGCTGATCTGAAACAAATACATTCCTTTCGATATTTCATGTTAAACTACAAGCATTCTTCAACAATCTAGAGTTGAGGCTCTCTTACAATTGACATTCCCAGAGCTTGATATTCTTTACGGCAAACTTCTGAAGCATATGCCTGGTCAAATGAGGACACTCAAAATATGCACAATAATTTCAAACCGAAGGCAGTGCAAACAACAGCAGTGTTAAGCATTGGTACAGAAGAACAATCATTTCTAAGCTATACATCCAAGTAACACAGGAAGAAAGGCCAGATGACCTCCTCCAAAGAGTGGCAGGCATTGTTTAACTGTTAAATCAACCATATAGCCCACAAGCAGTCCATACAGGACACCAGTAGTCTAGGCAGAGAGGGCTCTCGGCTTAAAAATCTTCGAGCAGCACACAAATAAAAGAAAATGGAATTCTCCGAGGGCTAATGTTCAGGCAATACAAAGATGAAGTTTCAGAGGTTGACTTCAAAATTGGTCTCCATTTCTATCATTAAGAAGCAAGAACTTGATTAAACTTGGAATTGCATGAAAATGAAACTGTTTCCTATAGAAGCTTTCAGGAAAACTGAGAATGATGTTGTAAGGAACAGTAAGCCATTAAAACATCTCATAAGAGAAGTACCTGTTAGGTTGGTTGCCATTAATGTGCAACAACCATTGACTATTGCAGCTGGAGTTGTACCAACTATGTGCACCCATTCAAGATGTCAAAGGTTGGCAGCCACCATTGTTGAAGAAGAGCTAGAGTTGGCAGCC
>NW_011505838.1:2843-2911 GCF_000495115.2 Populus euphratica
TGTCAGAAACCGCCGTACGCGCCGACGGGGCGACTGTCCACGTCAACAGCCATGTCAGCAGTTCTGCA
>NW_011505839.1:0-2910 GCF_000495115.2 Populus euphratica
AGATAGAGTATAGAAGATATCACCTGAAATAACGAATATTGACAAACCTGAAACACACTAAAACAAATATAAGTAACAACAAAACACAATAATAAAACCAAAAGACACAAAGATTCACAAATGAAGGCTCAAATTCAATCTAAGCTTTTTACGGCTTTTCTTAGTTGACCAATTTATGTGACTCATGGAAGGATCAATTACAAGAATGAAATATTGTAGTTGGTCAATCAATTGTTCAGCAGTAGCAGCAGAGATTATGATTTGTCGTATAGAAGATGTTAGAAATTCCTGTTCCACAGCATGATCAAGAAAAGACAACAATTTATCATAATAACCATTAACATTTAACAAACCTATGGGTTTATGGTGAATGTGTAGTTGGACCCAAGAGGAAATATGAAAGATCTCTTCCAATGTGCCTAGACCACCTAGGAAAGCAATGAAGGCATCAGCATGGTTAAACATTGCATTCATTCGAGCTGACATTATGGAGACCTGAAGTTCCTCTCCAATTGTTTTTCCAATGATATCCCCTTATGCCAAAGCTTCAGGGACGATTCCTAAAACTTGACTACCTCCTAAAAATGCAGCTATTGACACACCTCCCATTAACCCAAGCTACCTCCTAAAAATACAGCTATTGACACACCTCCCATTAACCTAAGACTGCCTCCCCCATACACTAAATGAATCTTTCTCTCAGCTAGAACCTGACCAAGATGATTTGCTGATTCTAAAAACTATTTTTCTTTCCCAGGACTAGATCCACCGAAAACACAAATATTTCTTATATGATGACCTGAGGAACTTGCCATTTCTACACACTTCTATAGTTGTTGAATATATGGGTTGAGTAGAAATGAAAGGAAGGAAGAGAGGGTTTTATAGATGAGAAATTAGAAAGGCAATCATGCCACCTATATGTAGGCCAGCTGGAGTCTCACACACTCTCTCTCTCTCTCTCTCTCTTTATTTATTTATTTATTTATTTTTGAAAAAGCATGTGTATGTATAGGTAGTTGTGATTGTGGCTCACATCTTCCCTTGGTTTTACGTCTAAGAACGGCTTAAACGCCCTCTATAGGTCAGAGATAGGCTTCCCATCTAGTTTTCTTAAAAACTAACAAACATGGTCTTTTTTAGTCAGATTCTCAAGACTAAGTCGATCGTGTTCTTTATGAAATAGTGGTCATAAATCATGAATTACACGATGCACATCTCCACTAGGATGCGTCTCAAGAGTCAATAGAAGATTATCTAAAGACTCCTTACTCAGCTATCCTTAATGAATTGTATTTTATCTTCACGGTTTATAGATACCATTCCTAAAGAATGACATTGTGTATTACAAGTCCATCTAGCATATCGATGACAGACTTTTAGTCATTTTGCACAACGTTTCTTTGTAAAAGTGTTTTTACCTATTCCAGGCATGTGTGAAATGAAGGAATTAGAGGACTCACCTGATAATCGGACCTTTGCTTCAATCAACCAGTGAATATCTTCAGGAATTCCATGATTCATTAACAATCTCAATCTTGCAAATCTAGCACGGTAAATTTTTGTAATCACATTATGAGGCAGAGCGGGAAAATACTTTTTCAATTTTTCAAGATTAGTGTCCATTATCAAATGAGAATTGAAAGAGAGATTCAAAGAATTGCACAAATATATACACAGATATCAGTTATTGTGGGAAACTGAAAGAACCGACTTAAGTCACTGAGTACCATTATCCGTCATTTGACCGGGGTGAGAGCAACTAGCAAAAATCACTCAAAAAAAACATAAAAACAATGTAAGAAAAACAAAATAATTAACCTTTATCTACAAGATCATTCAAACCAGTTGATTCATTTTCACTAGGAAAATTATCAAAGTAAGCTTTCAAATGATGTCCATTTTCCTTAAAAACATTGTCATTCATTGAATTCTCAATATCACAGGCCCCATAAGGATTGTTCCATCTTGATCTTAGCTCTCTAGGGAATGCATAGAGTTGAGAATTATAAAACAAAACTTTTTGACCAGTATCAACTTTTTGACAATTTTCACAAGTTTTGCAGAATGCATGTGTGCCCTTGAACATAGTGGGTCAATAAAATCCATTTTGAAAGATTTTTGCAGCTATCTTTTTTGACGAGAAATAACTTCCACATGCTTCAGAATGACAAAGTTTAATGACACTACTTACCTCATTGTCGGGAATGAATCTTTGAAATATTTGATCAGGACAATATTTGAATAAGTTAGGGTCATCACAATAAAAATTCTTCACTTCGTTCAAAAACTTTTCTTTGTCTTAGGTACTCCAATCAGCTAGCAAATCTCCTAAAGCAAGAAAATTGATATTTTTATCATACCAAGGCATTGGACTAAGAGAAAGTAATCATCGATTGGTGTGATATTAGATGTCGAATCTGTTGTCACTGTTGACAAAATATTCGCATCAACATTTTCGGTGCTTTTTTCATCCGTGATTTCTTCCTCAGAATAAATCATTTGCAAATCTTCAGATTCATCCAACTTATTTTTACTTAAAGTAGATTCAAGTTGATCATAAACTAATTCGTCAATATGATCTACTTCTTGTAAATCATTATCTTCTCCAGGTTGCTTGCAAATGTTGAAAATATTCATCTCCAATGTCATGTTTCCAAATGATAGATTCATCAGTCCATTCCTATAATTAATCAATGCGTTAGAGGTTGCAAGAAACGGACGTCCTAAAATAACAGGAAATGAATTACATGCTTCAACAAGTTCTGTGTCCAAGACAATAAAATCCACACGATAAATGAATTTATCGACTTGTACTAACACATCTTCAATTATTTCTCTAGGCACTTTTACAGATCTATCGGCAAGTAAAAGAGATATAGAAGTTGGTTTTAACTCACCTAGATTGAG
>NW_011505843.1:0-2908 GCF_000495115.2 Populus euphratica
TTTTTTTAAAGTTATAGGGTTGATTTTCCCAACTCATAATCCATACCTCACTCTGAATTAACTTTCAAGGTGGTTCTGACAACTATTTTCTTAAGAGAAGAGAGTTGACAAGGAAATATAATAGGTAAGTAGTTACTATATGAACCGAGTAAGTGAAGCTACCACCTTAAATGGAAAGGTATTCTTCTTTATGACAGCGAAAGATATAAATCATGTCCTATCCTAGTATTCTTTTTTCTTTTTCTTTTTTTCAGTTGTGGTTAAACTTATCCATATAAAAAGAAAAATATTATATGAAGTATCATTGATCTTATAAGTTTGTATATAAAGTGGGAAGTTGACTCAAGGATCAAAGAGGTTGATATATATAGAAGAGCTACATGTTTTGAGGCAAATTCATTCATTCTCGAAGTTATGGCTGAATGCAGCAAATCTCCAACATTATGTTTGCCCTCCACATGATGTTCATGAATTGATTGAGAAAATGAAGCATCATGGGCATTTTCAAAGTTTATATTCTTAGAAATTGGAAGAGAAGGATTGAAATGACTATTCAAAACCTCATTAAGAACGAGAAAGACTTTATTCTTAATGAACAAAATACCCTTTCCTTTGAGATATTCAACTGTTTGAACCATTTCTCTTGGGTGATTTCGACTTCGAAAACCAGGAGCCTTATTTTTGAAAGCCTACATAATAGACTTTTTGGTCCATTTATTCTAATATATCCTTCTTTAAAGAAACTCTGAATGTTCATTCACTAGAGCCCCGGGCATCTAATTACCTTTTTTCTCTTGTGCAATTCCTAACTATTCATGATTAAGTCTAAGGACTGGAATGGGAGGTTTTGGGCTATCGGGGTTGTTAGGCTTTTTTCTCATGGAAGGGGATTTGCATCCAACTCTTCTTGTGACTTAATCATTGGCAACATCTTCTAACTCGTTGAGTACAGTAACCTATATAAGATAAGTTTAATCATCTCCTACTATTAACTAAAGTTCTATGCCTTTTATTCTCGTATTGATTTTTAACCTAACTGTTTAAGTTGATCAACAGAGCTTAAAGGATTGGTCATTATACCTTCCTTTCTGACTACTATAAAGGCTACAGCTCGATGTTATAAGAGGCATTTTTTTATTGTATTATCTAAAAGAGCTTTTTTTATAGCATTAACGATTTGAAATTCTTTACCCCATGGTGTATGTGTGTGTGTGTGTATTATAATTTTAAAGAGAAACAATTAAAGATCTAAGTTTTGGTCAATATTTAGTCACCACAATAATAGATTATGGTTTAAATCTTAAAATGTCATCTTCCTGATTTTTTAATACTATTATTTCCAAGTGTCATCCTCCCACTAGCTTGCCATGACATGTTGCGATTAGTGGACTAGAAGAACTACTTTTTATTTTGTTAGTTAAATAAAATAGTATTAATTTTATATTATCCTCATGTCTATTAAATCTAATTTAAAAGCGAATAAGGCAAGATTTGGGTCTTAGATTCAGGAAAGTTCACTCGATTTAATTCATATTCTTTAAAAAAACTCAAAACATCCTATTTTAATATAAAAAAATATCAAATCAAATATAGTCAATAAAGTTTGGAATGGATTGATTGGGTCATAATTAATCTGTGTTTTTTATCATGCTAAAATAAGTCAATTCTTTTCTTTATCTTTTCTTCAATTAAGACCAATTCAAGCAATCCTAAGACTTAAGATCTTGTGTTTATTCACTGACCATTAATTCAAATATTATAACTATGATTTTCTTTAACTGGAATTTTTCTTATAAATAACAAATTTGAACCTAAAATTTTTGGATTCAAACATAATAATTGGATTATTTGTTTCAACTCTTCTATCTGAACTACTAATTACATAAGAAAATAAATTTTAGTTTTTTAGCAAATACTAGTTTACAAGATTGCATTACGCTGCAACTTGAATGAAAAAAATAGATGTAAAAAAATACCTAGGCCGCGAAGAATCATTTGAAATTATCATTAAATTTGGTCCAACAAGTTAACATTAAAAGCTTTTGACTTAACTCTTTATTTAACCCAAGTTTAAAATTAAACTATGTAGAAATTATCTTGACATAACTAAATCAACTTTACGAATCCCACAATAACTTGAAAATCTCTTTTAATTCATATTATATAAAAAAAATACTCATCTTATATCCAAATAATTAAAAGCAATAATGTTTTTTAGATCTCAAGTTTTTTCCTTTGTTCACATTTAATGCATGATCAATTCAACAAATGTCATGGATATGTAATTAATTAAGATGTCAAATTAACATTTTCTTTCTTCTCAACAATAATACCTTAAGATTTTTTAGTATTTTATTATTGTTTTATCTCAAGATAAAAAAAAAATAGAGACAATTATCTTTTTTATTTTGAAAGTATAAAAAATAGTTTCAAGACTTTCAATAAATAAATTTATTTTATATCTATAACATCCTGAAATCTTCATGTTCATCTAAAGCATCAATTCATTCATGCTTGGAATCTTTTGTGATACTTTCATATTTTGCAACTTTAGCTATAATAATTCCCTTTTAAGATTTATTCTTTTTTTTATTATTTTTTATTTGTATTGAAATTTAGACAAAGTTTTTCCTTGAAAATGAACAATCCATAACCTTCAACATCTATATTAATCCCACATCAATCAGCACAAATCCGATCCAATCATCCTAAATCAAAATCTTGCAGCATTTCTCTTTTATTTTCGTCATTACACAACATTTTCATCCTTTAACAAATTCTAATTACAGTGATTGTTATTCATAATTTATAATCAAAATATAATTTAACTAATATTTAAATACTTGATTAAAATACATGTATTGAAAATCATCTCAAAATAAAATACATGATCATATGTTATTTAATT
>NW_011505842.1:0-2909 GCF_000495115.2 Populus euphratica
GTTTGAATTGATACCCATAAACGACACAACTTTTAAATGAAAAAAAAGGATAGGTGTAACTATCCCAAACCTTCATACCTAGCTGTCAAGAACCAATCCCGATTCATTTTTACCAGTGTTCTTCTCTTGCACGCCATCCACGCTAGATACTTGACTCATGATTCCTTATGAGTTAGAAAATAAAGTTTTTTATACATATAATCAAATAAATTAAAAACTATACTTGTTAATAAAAAAAATCAATAAAGGATTACTAAAAATAAAAATAAAAATTTAGAGACAAATCAAGGCTTATGTTTTTCTTTTTTACCTAATAACTTGTTTTTCAATCTATTTTTGATCTAACACACTTATAAAATTATATTAAATTTATTCATAACCTCAATAAATAAATAAATAAAAGGTTGAAAAAAATAAAAATTAAATATATTTTCATAAATTTTAAAAATAAAAAAATATTTAATATGAACTCTTATCATCAAATAAAATAATTAAACACAAATATTCATCATTTTTGTGTATTTTATTGTATTGGAATTTACCAAAAAACCCATCTAAAAAAAATACCCATCAATGTGTGGCTTAATTTTTTTTTTATTAAAGGGGGAAAACTCTAATTTTATTGTATTTAAAAAAATAAAAAGATCAAAATACTCATCTTACCCAATTTTAAAAATTCAGACATTGAGGATAAATAAATCATTCCATTATATTTAAAAAGGCAAGAAGATAAATCTTTAATGACTAATGTGCTGTCTAAAAAGATTAAAATAACCCCAGCACAATAGCTATTGATTTTTTAAAAAGGCAAAGATGCCATTTCATTATTATAGTAAATATAAAAATTAGTCTATGTAGACAATGCTTTCTCCTTCAGCTTTAGTGTTTCTTTCTTTCCTTTTCGTGTGTGTCTGTGTACACAAACACGCATGTATAATTTAAAACCTGCACTATACCATCTATGCCTTGGATCTTAAGGAGCCCAGGAAATGGCTTTTCCCGAATACATTAATTTAGTCATAAATGAACGATTTAGATTCTTTGTGGGGGCTGGGATGATACGGCTGTTGACATATGAACATTGTTTCTAGATATACTAAACATTTAAAAAGAAGGAGGAGGGATAAACACACAATCCATCATTTATCGGCTTAGAAATTGCCTCCTGTCTCCTAACTTCTCGAAACCAATCGATTACTGAATCTGACATCGACATCGAAGCCTCCATAATCGATTTCCAAGTGTGTACAGGTCTCCGTCTACAGTGATCATGTCTTTATTTTTTTCAAGAAAACGCGTATTGCCACTTCCAATCTGCAATGTACTTAGACAAGAACAAATAGCAGCCCAGAAAGTCTTGTTCATATGGGGATTTACCCAGCAGGATAGGAGTTTCGCTTGTTTTGACAAGTTGCTGATTCAATTGTCTTCTCTTAAACGTGGAATATCCCTACTTGGAACATGAAAATAACATCACAATTCACAAGGGTCAAACCTAGACGAGGATGCCTAATTCAAAGTTGACTGGTTTTCCTTGCTTAAATCTAGTGGCTGCACAGCTGATTTTGGAACATACATGGCAGCTTCTTCTAGTGTTGTTCTCTAAATCGAAACCCAGATTGACTTTCGTATGTTTTCACTCGTATATGTCATTGTTACTCGTCCTCTGTCTTTTTGACATCTTCTGCGCTGTATAGTTCCCACGAGTCGAGGGTGGATGTTTTTCACGAGAAAAGTTTTGAAATAACTAGTGATGTTTTATTAATTAATTATCATTTTTAAAATTTTTATTTTTAGTAGTGATATTATTCTTTCTTCTTCTTGTATCTGTTTTTCTTTAAAGTGAGAAATAATCAATAGGACTTTTTTTATTATTTTATTAAAACAATTGTGTTTTAGAATATTTTCTTCAAAAAAAAAAAGAAAGTAAAAGCTTGGTTTTTTTTTTTATTCTTTTTCAAGACCGGGTTTTGATCAATCTGCCGTATCAACTCCCACCCAGGATTTATTTCAACCCTTATGGAAGGTTGACATGAATCATCATTAAGTAATGAGGCTGCTCATCTTAATTATATTAATTTATTTTCTGTTTATGTGTTCATTGTCGGCATCACAAAGGCGAAAGTCCATAATAAACTAAGTTAAGCACTAATCCATTTGTTGATTATTCTATCTAATCCATAAATGCGAAGACACGAGAGCATCATCATTATCTACGAAATGGGATTACCACATACGCATTAACAAAAGTTAAGGTTTTGGTATTGATTGTGATCTTTATTCATTATTTCTTACCTCCCCACTAACCCATTAACTTACCTTAGACTATCTCCAACATTTCTTGCACTCTTCAAATCCCATGTTTTTTTTTGCCATTATTTATTTATTTCAAGGTTCTTTTCCATTTCTTAGGTAGGTATTACAACTATAATTATAAAATAGTGTTAGGCTTAATAAATCTGCTCAAATCCTAATTGATTTAAGATCTAAACTAGTTTGAAATGGAAAAAAAATCCAACCAACCTTATCAAAAATCTAAATTAACTCATTGGGTTGGTCAATCTACATTTAATTTAGTCAAAACTTGATTATCAAAATAAAATTACTTTAATATATATGTATATAAACACATACACACTCGTGTTCAACTTCTAGACTGTACAACTACCATGGCAACTCTAATATGCTCTGGCAATCATTTCAACCACCTTTTATATTGAAATTAAGTTTTGTTTAGTATTACAAGTTACCTGCATGGCATACGTTTATTCTCTGGCCGCATTTCAAGACTATCATTAGACATACTAGAAATTATTTTACATGATATCGATGATCCATTGCACACTAAACCATGATTTCATCATATTAAACATGACATTGCCGGGGGAAAAAAAAAACAATTCACCACT
>NW_011505841.1:0-1207 GCF_000495115.2 Populus euphratica
AGTAGGTTATTATAACAGTGCACTGGATTTTGGGTTTTGTGCAAGGAAGTGAACGTTTCAAGTAATGTTTGGTATTGTGATTTAAAAACATTTTTAAAATATTTAAAAAATAGATTTTAAAATAAAAAACAAGCTACCACATTTACAAAAATCTCCAACCGTTACTTTCAATGGGGCCACCAATGCATGCGACTGCGACTACGGATGGAACAAAGAAATGATATTGTAAGAACCATTTAGGTGGTGGTCAAGTAGTAAAGACTTGGGATTAAGAGGTTTGCTCCCTCTGTGGTCTCAGATTCGAGTCCTTGGTTACTCATATGATGACCACTGGAGACTTACATGGTCGTTAACTTCAGGGCCCGTGAGATTAGTCGTGGTGCGCGCAAGTTGACCCGGACACCCACGTTAATCTAAAAAGAAATGATACCGTAAGTTTCAGGTATACAAGCCATACGTACCACAAGACCTTTTCGTTTTCTCCTGTGCGAAAAATACAGATTGTTATTAATTAATTTAATTATTATTATATTTATTTTATTTAATAAAAACTTAGTATAAATTAATTTAAAACCATACAAGTTTTAAATTTAAAAAGTTTTCACTGAGCCGGCAGATCCAGTGAGAATTATTTAGAAGAATTCTACCATAGTAAGTAATCCTTGTGTTCTTTTTTTAGATCATGTGATTCGTGGACCGAAGTCGGGGAAACTAATCAAAACACGAAACTGTGTTTCTATTCCTCAACTACGTGAGGGGTTGGAGCTCTAACAATGGCAGCAATTCAAAACAGTTCGTTGCGTAATAATATAACTATAGCTATTTAATATAACATGAATGTATTTATAATAACCAAGCGGTGAATTTGAATTTTATAATTATCTCATAGGTCTGATTATCTGTAAGTTTCAAGATTAAAAAGGGTTTTTATACAGAGAAGATATGACAGGAGATATTTCATAACATTTCCGACTGCTTATGCATCTTAATTTATCATTGAAATGCAGCAACTGTCTCCATTAATTTGAACATGGAGCTCGAACCTTTATCTTCGACTGGATAACTACTCGATCCTTTAACAAAGCTTAAAGGGAATGAATAAAGATTCAAAGGCCGAGGCTTCCCCTTTAACAAAGAAATATTTAAAATTTATGATCATCGATCAGTGCAGTAAAGATCGAGCTCTTTCCCTTACCTCTCGGAGGAC
>NW_011505841.1:1820-2909 GCF_000495115.2 Populus euphratica
TGAAATTAATTTATTTTTTGAATTTTTATAATTAATTTTAACATTTGTGATTTGTGGGATAAAACATAATAACAAATATTCATTTTAATTTTAATTTTAATTATTTTATTAATATATAATTATAATTATAATGTTTAAAGTCTAATAAACATATTGTTATACGGAGAACACATATACAAAAACAAATATATATTTTTTTTGTCTTTTCTTTTTATTGATTTGGAGGTTTGAATGGCTTAATTTTATCATAGAAGTGTTTTCTTCGTGTTGAACCAATAAACATCTTAAAAATATTATTTTAATACCTCTAAATCAAATCTTTATTTATTTTTATTTTAAACAATTTCCTCAACATATATGTCTCCAGGTATAAGTGAATTACACAATTACAATATGATTATACAACCGTTGGTTTTAGAAATTTTTAGAATTGCTATTAAAATTTATATTTGAAAAATCTTAACTAGATTATTTTATTAATATTCAATCAACTGTTAAATTCGTAATTCAAATTATAAAATCTATTAGATAAAATTATTTTTATATATTATTATATAATAAAAAATATAAAAAAATAATTTTTAACTCACTATTAAACAATAATATTAGATAAAAACCTCTACTCTAAATGATATAATTTAAAAAAAAAGAATAAGAAATAAAATTTGGTACAATGTCTCAAATTTAAAAAATCTTGAATTGACTTTTTGGTTAATATTTATTTAATTTATTAAATTTATAATTTGGATTATAAATTTCATTAAATTAAAATAAATAATCAACATGACTCAATAGTAACCTTATCCACATGAAATGATAGAATTAAAAAATTGTAAAAAGTAGTTGGAAAACCTGACCTGATTTTTTTTTATATTTGTTAATTAATTTCTTATAGATAATGTTCCACACCAGACATAGGTATCAACTCTGAAGAGCGTGAAAGCTTGAAAATTCCATTTTGGTGGTGTGCTGTATATAGAATTTAGCCACAATACATTGAAAATTTAAATTTTGAGGGATGCTTTTGTTTGGTCTGCGCAACTTCAATATTTTCACTCATTTTTGTTTTTATTTTAAACTTTTTTCAAA
>NW_011500479.1:0-32539 GCF_000495115.2 Populus euphratica
TTAATAATATCCAACAAAGGTATATTGATCCTTACCTGTTTGAAAGTTTTAAAGATTTCAGAGTTGTGATTGACTTTTCTTTGTTTGGTCATGACATGAGGAAATGGAAGTGCTGACGGGGAATCAGTCTTTTCTTTGCAATGTTCAGCTTCAACCCCTTCCTTACCCTCAGAGATTAACTCATCATCTTTTTCACAAGGTTCAAGAGTTAGTTTTTCAATAACCTTACCACTACTAAGAGTGATGACTGATTTGACTTGATCCATATGATGGTTTACGGAACTACTTGCATTTGCATTGTATTGCCCTTTGGGATTTTGCTGTGGTTGAGATGGAAACTTACCTTTCTCTTGAAATCTAAGAGTAAATGTGAATTTTGCAAGAGTATCTTTTATATCTGCCATGGTTTGAGCATTTTGAGTGTTGATTGTCTCTTGCTTTTCAATGAATGCATGCAATGTTTCCTCCAGATTTCTTCTAGGAGATGGAGCATAAGGAGCTGCATATCCATGAGAATTTTGAAAATTATGATTTGCTTGAAACGGTGGCTGTGAAGTTTGTGCATTATTGTTACCACTTTTCCAACTGAAATTTAGGTGATTTCTCCAATCAGGGTTGTATGTTTGCGAGTATGGATTATGATTGGGCCTTTGGAAATTGTTTAAAGCATGGGCTTGTTCATGAAGACATTCCTTAAAAGAAGGCAAAGTTGGACAGTCATTGGTTGAATGTTCATTGGTTTCACAGATTTGACACACAATATCTTGAACAGATTTTAATTGACCACTAGATGTATGAGGTTGAGTCTTACCTGGTGCTTCATAAGTTCCTGTAGTGTCCTAATTTTGAGCATTTTCAGCTAGCAAGTCTAGGTACTCCATTGCTTCATTAGGGTCTTTATTTTCAAAAGTTCCATTGTACATCAATTCCACCATTTGTCTATCTTTAGGTGTTAACCCTTCATAAAAATGTGAAACCAATCTCCATGTTTCAAAACCATGATGAAGGCAAGTAATAAGCAAGTCCCGATACCTATCCCAACATTGGTAAAATGTTTCTCCTGGTTTTTGAGTGAATGTTGTGATTTGTCTTTTGAAAGAGTTTGTTCTATGAGATGGGAAAAGCTTCTTTAAAAATTGTTGTTGCATTTCATCCCAAGCATGAATGGATCCTGACTTAAGATTTTGTAGCCATGTTTTAGCTTTATCTTTTAATGAAAAAGGAAAAAGCTTTAATCTGATGGTGTTCATGCTATAATTTAAGTCATTATAGGTGTTACAAACTTCAAATTCTCTCAAATGCAAGTATGGATTTTCTAGATCTAAGCCATGAAAAGAAGGTAAAAGTTGAATAATGCCTAGCTTAAAATTAAAAGTGAGATGCATGAGGAGGGAAAATTATGCATGAAGGTGCACTTGTTCTTGTAGGGTTCATATGGTCTCTAAGTGTTCTAACTCAGTTATTCTCATTATTCTCATTATGAAGTGACTGGTTATCTTCTTCGGCCACTTTTTCTGAAAATGATGAGGATACCCTACAAAGTCTACCACTTAATGTATGTGACCAAACTCTCATGCACGTGTAGGAAGAAAATAAAAAGAGGAAGAAAATAAAAGAAGGAAAAAAACAAAAGAAACAAAAGTTAGATACAAAACAAAATGAAAAGTGAAAATAAAATAAATATTATAATTTATATAAGAACTTACCTCCCCGGCAACGATACCAAAAACTTGACACGATCAAAGAGTTGATGTTTTAGCCCAAGTGCAGAAGTGTCAAAGTAATAAATAACCCGGCAAGACCGGGGTCGAACCACAGAGAAGTTAACTATATAAATTATAAATAAAAACAATAACAACAACAACAATAATAATAAATAAAAACAACAACAACAACAACAATGATGATGGTGGTGGTGAAGATCAGTTAAAGAGGACTTTGAGATGTAAAATTAATGTGAAGATTATACAATGATAAAAACAAATGTCAAGGTTAGAGGATACACTAATAGTATTAGAGATAAGTAAGGTATAAACTCTTTATTAATTATCAACATGATCATATTAATCATCTTATTTAATAACATCATACTTATAAATTTTATCAAGTATTCATGATGCTAGACATTATGAAGGAGAAAAACTTAAAGAAACAATATAAGAGCATAAACATGATGTAAGTTAACTAAATATAGTAAAGGAAATGAAAAGCATGAACAAGAGATTAATGAAAGCAAATCTTAAGCATTACAACAATATAAAGAGAAAGAGAAAGAACATGATCTTGATATGGAAAATAAGATGCCTAAATGAATGGCAAATGCCTCCTTTTATAGGCTAAAATTCGGAACTATTCATGTGGTAATTGATAATTGATGTAGTGGCCAACTATTGATTAGTGGACAACATCACTCAAGCACTTTGGATGGCTGAATTAACATTGATGCAATCCGAATTTGGCAAAGTGTGCTTCATGAAAGTTGTTGGAAATTGTGTTTTCCTTCCACTCACTAAATTTCAGATCATTTGGATCACTACAGCTCGAGATATGTCTAACATACTAAGTAGTGCTGCTGGTGGACGTGGTGGATAGCACTTATGCTATTGTGTGGATGAAATCTCATTTCTACCATCCAAATTTGAGCTGGTTCTTTTCATGAAAGTTGTTGGAAATTGTCTTTTCCTTTTACCCACCAAATTTTAGATCATTTAGACTTCTAGAACTCCAGTTATGGATAAAATTTTGAGTAGTGTTTGGGTTGAATTGCAAGACAGATTTAGACTTTTCTTTTGCGGCCAAACTTTGAATTTGAAAATGGCAAATTTGGGTCTTTCCATACCCATGAAAGTTGTAGGCATATTTGTTATCTTTCCAACCATATAAATTAATATAAAATCCAAGATCTATAGCTCTAGATATGATCTGATGATGGAACAATGTTTGAATTTGAAGTGAATCAGCATCTACTCCGTAAGCTTAGCCTTTTCTTTGTCCTTTCACTTCCAATAGTTAATCACAATAATCAATCCTTTGAATTGTGAGAATACCTGCAGTTAAAATGAGCATTTATCATAAATTAAAGGTATCTTATATTATCAGACTTGCTATTACAAAACATGTTCTAGTTAAGGAGTTATTGATACTTTAAGTGCAAAATGATGATATAAAACCTTGATAAAAATGCACTTTTAAGTACTAATCACAAGCAAAGTATTAAGAGTGAATAAGATAACAAATACAATATATGTCAGTATCAAACATTAGTGTACCATTTTCACCTTAACATAATAAACTTAACTAAACATAATAAAAGAGAGAAACATAAATAAACAAGATAAGAACATAAATAAGATAAAAATTAACTAAGTAGAGGAAAGAAAATGAAAAACATAAACAAGAGATTAATAAAAGCAAAAGTTAAGCATTACAATAAAGATAGAGCAGGAACATGATCTTGATCTGAAAATTAAGATGTTTAAATACAAGGTAAATGCTTTCTTTTATAGGCCAAAATTTAAAACTATTGATTTGTTAACTAATTATTGAGTGGGCGGCCACATCTTGTCTTAGTAGCAATTCTTATCTTCTTGTCTGAATCAAACGTCATTATTAACATTAGAATTTAAACGGACTTCACCATGAAAGTTTTAGAAAATTGTTTCAGTTTTCTAATAAAAAAATAAGGTCATTTGGACTTCTAAAACTCAAAATATGGGTTGAATACTGAATAGTATCGGGGTTATAACAAATTAGAACTTCTCTTTTGATGCTAAGATTTGAACTTCGAAATAGTAAAATTGAGTTTTGGATAGTCATGAATGTTTTAGTCCTATGTCTTAGCTTTCTAGTCATATAAACTAAACTAAAATTCAAGATCTACGGCTCTAGACATAATCTAATAGCTGAATAGTATTTCAGTTTGAACTGAACCAACATTTCTTTTTTAAACTTAGCCCTTTCTATGTCTTCTCAATTTTAGTAGTTAAACGAAATAGTAAAATTGAGTTTTGGATAGTCATGAATGTTTTAGTCCTATGTCTTAGCTTTCTAGTCATATAAACTAAACTAAAATTCAAGATCTACGGCTCTAGACATAATCTAATAGCTGAATAGTATTTCAGTTTGAACTGAACCAACATTTCTTTTTTAAACTTAGCCCTTTCTATGTCTTCTCAATTTTAGTAGTTAAACTCATCAATTAATCCTTTCATTTATATGATAGTAATAATTTTCTTTTTTACAAATTTTATAATATTAATGAATATTATAATATTTATAATAAAAATAATAATATTAAACTCGTCTGACCTAAGTTCTTATAATATTCATAACACAAATAATAATATTTTTTATATTAATACTTTCAATTATTATAAAAATAATTATAATATTATATTTTGCAGCTAGACTCCAAATAATATTATATTATAATATTTATAAATTATTTTTAATGGATTTTATTGTTAAAAAATTCTCTTCTGTAATACAAATATATAAAGTATATGTTGTGAATAAAAAATTTATTGAGAGCTCAATCAAGTTTAATATAATAATATTAGAGAAAAAAGTTAAAAATTTTCAATTTTTTTCAAAGAATTTCTGAAATGCAAAAATAAATATGCCTTAATAAGGAAATTCAACTCAACCTCAAATAAAAAAAAATTATAATCACCCAACTTTTAAACAATTTAAAAAAACTCCCATCAATTTATTTACTATATGGAAAAAAATTACATGAAAGAAAAGAAAAAAAAATTTAAAAAAACTCCCAACACTAATGGGTCCTGCTTGCAACAAGATCCAAGGTTGATGGGTCTAGCAGTGACTGGACCCAAAGTTATTTTGGATCCTTCTAGGGACAAAAATCAACTCAATTAATATATTCTCCTTGGATGTGGCTGCGTAACCAAATTCAATCTCTATATATTTAAAAAACATTAAAAATTAAAAATACAAAAACATCAAAAATATTAATTTTAAATAAAAAAAAATAAAAAAAATTAAATTTTTTAAAGCATTTTTGAAACGCAAAACCAAACATACTCTAATAAGAAAATTCAACTCAAACTGAACTGAAAACAAAACTTATAATCACCCAATTTTGTATAATATAAAAAAATAATCACCCAATTTTTTATAATATAAAGAAATAGTCACATTAATTTATTTTCTCTTTACAATATGAAAAAAATCAAGAGAAAAGAAAAAACTTTAGGAGGAAAAAAATAAGATTGGAAATATCTTTAAATTGTTTTAAAAAAATATATTGAGATAATATTTTTTATTTTGTAAAATATATTTTTATATAATCACATCAAAATAATACATAAAACATCTTAATGTGAATAAAATAAAATAAATAAATTTCAACTAAAGAAAAAAAAAGTTGTAAATTTTTTTTGAAAGACAAAACCAAACATGCTTTAATAGGAAAATTCAACCCAACGTAAAATGAAAAAAATTATCATGACCCAACTTTTATATAATAAATAAAAAAAGTCACATTAATTTATTTTCTCTTTACATTATGAAAACAAATCAATAAGAGAAAAGAAAAAAAAATTCAAGAGAAAATAAAATAAAATTTTAAATTTCTTAAAATATTTTAAAAAAATATATCAAGATAATAATTATATCAAAAAAATACAAAAAAATCTTTGTATGAACTAAGAAAGAAATATTAATTTGAAGTATAGAAAAAAAAGAATAATAAAATAAATATAATTAATTGAATTTACCTTTCAAATTAAATTTATGTTTTTTTTCTATCACAATAATATTATTTGAATATTTATAATATTATTATTAATAATAATGATAATTGATATTTTTCTTCTTCTTACAAGGTCTACAAACCTAGCTGTCCGGGTAAAAAGAGACCCTAATGTGTGGGTCTGCACCCAATACCACGATCTACAAAGTCAGGCATACTGGGCTTCAAACTCCATGCTCACGGGTTTACAGACCCACTCACGTAGATCCGCACCTAACACATGAGTCTACAAACCCATGCACATGGGACCCGGGTTTTTAGTGAGGTGTGCTAGTTTACTTTACACCTAGGACATTATAGCTCCAATGCCAGGTGTTTACAGCTTGGTGCTATTGCCAAGCTTACTAGTTGACGTTAGAGCCAGGTGTCTATTTCTTGGGCTGTTGCCAAGTACACGAGTCTAGCCTTGTTGTCCTAGCTTGAAGCCAAGCTCTAGGTGTCTGCAGTCTGGGTCATGCAACCTTATCAAAAACCAAACTGATCATTTTTTTCCTAGTCAAGAGAAAGACAACCCCACCCTTATGCAGTCTTTGCAACTCTCTGCGCTAATGGTGACCCTGTCATTACATCTCCCCAGCCCACAATGCTTTTAGCAAAGAGCAAACCTTAGTAGTGTAGTCCATAACGAAAGCATTCACAGTCTACAATAATTCACACTACAGTATCGAATAATGCAATCTAGAATGAAAGTAATTACAGTTCACAGTAACTCATTCTATAGTAAAACACTTATCCCTTTTAGTTATAGTTAATTACTTGTGTTGAGTTAGTATTTTAATATATATATATATATATATATATATATATATATAAGATAAAAATACATTTAGTTGAAAGACCAAGTTATACATGTATGAATTATTTCTATAATAATTTTAGAATAAATTTCTATCATTTCAAAATAAGAAGGTCAATGTGACATGTCTCTATTATCTTTATTTTTTCTATCTCAAAAAAGTAATTAAACGCTACCTTACATTTATGTCCTTCCTTTAGCAAAAAGTTTCTTCATTATATAATATATTAAAAGAGATTAGTGTTATATTGTTTACTTTTTTAATTTTCACCTAGTGGGCTAAAGATATATATATATATAAAATTTTAGAATAAATTTTTATTATTTTTTAAAAATAATTTAATATGTCTACATCGTCTTTATTATTCCATTCTCAAATCTAAAAAAAAAAGTAACTAAACCATACCTTATATCAATGTCCTTCCTATAACAAGAAGTTTCTCTATTTTATCTATTTCAAAACATAATTAAAAAGTTTCAATTACCATAAAAAACATGATTTTTCTAAAAATGTCTAAAGAAAATGTACAAACAGAGGCTAATCAATCTTAAAAAAGTATGAAGAGATGTATGAAAAGATGTATTATGATCATTTTTTCTTACAAGCAGCTATAACCATCCTTTTCATCTCCAAACTCCTTTCTCTGAATCCTTTCCCTTCCAATCTCTTTAACTCTCTTACATTTCTCTTCATCGCCCTTCTTTCTCTAAATCCTTTCCCTTCTAATCTCTTCAACTCTCTTACATTTCTCTCTACCACCCTCCTTTGAGCTCCCCACTCCTTCATTTTTCTCCTTCTATTAAAATAGGCATTGATGCCAACTTTATTTCCTCTGCTTAAACCACACCATTTAACTTTTCATAAATCACTACTTCAAGCATTGAGTTCCATCCCTAATGAAACATCATTTAGTTATTAGATTATAACTGGAGTTGTAGTAGTTAAATTTAGTTTTGGTTTATATAGATGGAATGCTAATACATAGGCTTAAAACTTTCATGAAAAGACCAAGATTCAAAAGGGTTGTTTTCAACTTCAAATTGTAACACTAAAAGAGATGTTGGAATTTTTTTTGTAGCCGAGATAGTGTTTAATGTTTAGCCTATATTCCGAGTTCTAGAAGTCCAAATGAGCTCATTCTTATTTTGTTGGAAGCTGAGACAAATGCTCAGAACTTTCATGAAGATAATTTATTCAAATTCTGACATTAGCAATAATATTTTATTCAAACAAGAAGATAATGATTATCACCAAGTCAAGAAGTGGTCACCCACCAAATAATTAGTCATCAAATCAATAGTTTCAAATTTTAGCCTACAAAAGAAGGTATTTGCTATATATTTAGACATCTTAGTTTTCAAATGAAAATCATATTCTTGTTTTTTTTTCTTTGTATTTCTATAATGTTTAAGTTTTGCTTTCATCAATTTCTTGTTTATGTTTTTCATCATAATTGTTTTTTGACACGACTAAAAGATTGATGTCTTCTCCCAAGTGCAGGAGTGTCGAAGTAATAAATAACCCGACAAGATAGGGGTCGAACCATAGGGAGGTTAATTGTACAAATTATAAACGAAAATAGTACAACAACAATAATAATAATAACAACAATAATAATAGTAATAACAATAATAATAACAATAACAATAATAATAATAATAATAATAATACAATTATAAACAACAACAATAGTAACAACAACAACAACAACAACAACAACAACAATAATAATAATAATAATAATAATAGTAGTAGTAGTAGTAGTAGTAGTAGTAATAATAATAATAGAGAAAGAGAAGAAGAAGATGATGATGAGAACTTGGAGATGGAAAATTAATGTAAGGATTAAACAATAATAATAATAAATGTCAAGGTTAGAGGTTTCACTAATGGTATGTCAAACATGTATAGTATAAACTCTTATTATTCAATTGGAAACCACACACAAAGGAGGTTCCAATCAGATTATAGATTGTTAACATGATTACATTTGTCATTTTATTCGATTAATGCTAATACTTGTAAATCTCGTCAAGCATTCATGATTATAACTTATGTTAACAACAAATCAAGTTCCTTTCATAGCTCAGGTGTCGGTTATACCATACAGTATGGGCTATGAGAGTGCTGATTAGTACTTAAAAGTGCATTCTCATTAAGGATTTATGTCATCATATTGCACCTAAAGTATCATTAAATTCCCTAACAAAAGCATGTTTTATATTAGCAAGTCTAAAAATATAATATACCTTTAATTCATGGTAAATTTTCATCCTAAATGCAGGTCTATCACATAAATAAAATGATTGATTGATGAGTTTAAGGATTGAAATTGAAAGGATAAAAAGAAGGCCAAACTTAGCAAAGTGTTGCTGGTGCATTCCAAACTCGAACACCGTTCAGTAATTTGATCATATCTGGAGCTGTAGATATCAGATTTAGGTCCTTTTTATATCGATGGAAAGGTAAGACATAGACCTACAACTTTCATATGAAGTGAAAGACTCAGTTCTGCCGTTTTCAAGCCCAAATCTTAGCAACAACAAAGACGTCGGAAGCTATCCTGCAGCTCAAGCACTATTCGGTTTTTGGCTCATATCTTGAGTTCTAGAAGTCCAAATGAGCTCTGGTTTTTTTTTTATGGAAAGCTGAGACAATTTCCCACAGCTTCCACAATTCAGTTGGCTATAATTCTGATGTGAGAAATGACGTTTTGGCCAGCCAACAATATCAAAAATCAGCCCACAATATCAAAAAAACAGCAGCCATTAATGTCAAAAACCAGCCACCAAATCAATGGATGCCCACCAATTCTTCAATCAATCAATAGTTCTGAAATTTAGCCTATAAAAGGAGGCATTGTCCATGTATTTAGATATATTAATTTTCAGATCAAAGTTATCTTCTTGCTTTCTCTTTACATCTTTGTAATGTTCAAGTTTTCTTTCATGCTATAGT
Organism: Populus euphratica; assembly: GCF_000495115.2. Lineage (NCBI taxonomy): Eukaryota > Viridiplantae > Streptophyta > Magnoliopsida > Malpighiales > Salicaceae > Populus > Populus euphratica. Next base: position 9,529 of record NW_011500479.1, read on the forward strand.
AATCTCTTGTTTATGCTCTTTCATTTCCTTTCCTATACTTAGTTAGCTTATATTATGTTTATGTTCTTATATTGCTTATTTATGTTTTTCTCCTTCTTAATGTTTAGCTAAGTTAATTATGTCAAGGTGAAAAGGTTTCTCTAATGGTATTAGAATAGGTATAATATAAACTCAACATGAGCTTTAAATGTTTATATCCAAGAAAGATTGTTATTAACATGTTTTATCTTTTTATCTTACTAATTCTTAATACCTTGCTTATTAAATGGTTAATTTAGATTTGTGTTGTATAATATTTGCTACATCAAATGCTTGATCCGTCATAGTTTTCGGCCGACATCGTTATTATGATAGGAACTTGATTTGTTGTTAACATAAACTAGCAACATAAATGCTTAATGATATTTATAAGTATGGTATTACTTAGATAAGATAATTAATATGATCATGTTAGTAATTTATAATGAGCTAATAACGAGAAATCATCCGATTAGAACCTCCTTTGTATGTGGTTTCTAGTTGAGTAATAAAAAGAGTTTATATTATATTTATTTGAAATACCATTAGTGAATCCTATAACCTTGACATATGTTTTGTTATTGTTTAATCCTTACATCAATATCACATCCCAAAACTTTCTTCAACTCCTTTTCTATTATTATTCTCTTCAAATCTTTTTCTTTATTTGTAATTTATATAATTCACCTCTCTGTGGTTCGACCCCGGTCTTGCCGAGTTATTTTACTTTGACACTCCTGCACTTAAGATAAGACATCAACTCTTTGATCGTGTCAAGTTTTTGGCGCCGTTGCCGAGGAGGTAAGTTATTGTATAAATTAAATATTTTATTTTATTTTATTTTATTTTCACTTTTATTTGTTTTTCTAATTGTTGTTTCTTTTTCTTTTTATTTTTTCTTTTCTTTTCTTTTATATTTGCATGAGAGTTTGAACACGTACATTAAGTGGTAGACTTTCTAGAAAATCATCATTTTCTTCAGAAAACATGGCCGAAGAAGATAATCAATCAATTCATAATGAGAATAATCGTGTTAGAACACTTAGAGATCATATGAATCCAACAAGAACAAGTGCACCATCATGTATTGTTTTTCCTCCTGATGCATCTCATTTTAATTTTAAGCCAGGTATTATTCAACTTTTACCCACTTTTCATGGCTTAGAATTAGAAAATCCATACTTGCACTTAAGAGAATTTGAAGAAGTTTGTAACACTTATAATGACTTAAATTGTAGCATGAACACCATTAGATTAAAGCTTTTTCCTTTTTCGTTAAAAGATAAAGCTAAAACATGGCTACAAAATATTAGGTCACGATCCATTCATGCTTGGGATGAAATGCAACAACAGTTTTTAAAGAAATTTTTCCCTTCTCATAGAACAAACTCTTTCAAAAGACAAATCACCACTTTTACTCAAAAACCAGGAGAAACATTTTACAAATGTTGGGATAGATATAAAGACTTGCTTAATACCTGTCCTCATCATGGTTTTGAAACATGGAGATTGGTTTCACAATTTTATGAAGGGTTAACACCTAAAGATAGGCAAATGGTGGAATTGATGTGCAATGGAACTTTTGAAAATAAAGACCCTGATGAAGCAATGAAGTACTTAGACTTGCTAGCTGAAAATGCTCAAAATTGGGACACCACAGGTACTTGTGAGGCACCAAGTAAAACTCAACCTCATACATCTAATGGAGGCATGTATAGCCTTAGGGAAGATCATGACCTTCAAGCCAAATTTGCATCTTTAGCTAGAAAAGTTGAGGCACTAAAATTAAAAAAGAGTGGTCAATTAAAATTTGTTCAAGAAATTGTGTCAAATTTGTGAAACCAATGAACACTCAACCAATGATTGTCCCACGTTGCCTTCTTTTAAGGAATGTCTCCATGAACAAGCCAATGCTTTAAATAGTTTCCAAAGACCAAGTCATAACCCGTACTCGCAAACGTACAACCCTGGTTGGAGAAATCACCCAAATTTCAGTTGGAAGAGTGGTAACAATAATGCACAAACTTCACAGCCACCATTTCAAACACAACATAATTTTCAAAATTCTCATGGATATGCACCTCCTTATATTCCCCCTCCTAGAAGAAATCTTGAGGAAACATTACATGCATTCATTGAAAAGCAAGAGACAATCAACACTCAAAATGCTCAAACCATGGCTGATTTGAAAGATACTCTTGCAAAGTTCACCTCTACTCTCAGTTTTCAGGAGAAAGGTAAGTTTCCATCTCAACCCCAGCAAAATCCCAAGGGGCAATACAATTCAAGTACAAGCAATTCCGGAAGCCAACATCTGGATCAAGTCAAATCAGTCACTACTCTCCGCACTGGTAAGGTTATTAAAAAACCCATTCTTGAACCTTGTGAGAAAGAAGGTGAGTTAGTCTCCAAGGGTAAGGAAATGGTTGAACCTGATCATTGCAAAGAAGAGACTGATTCCCCACCAGCACTTCCATTTCCTCATGCCATGACCAAACAAAGGAAAGTCAATCACAATTCTGAAATCTTTGAAACTTTCAAACAGGTAAGGATTAATATACCTTTGCTAGATGCTATTAAACAGGTACCATCTTATGCTAAATTTTTGAAAGATCTATGCACTGTAAAGAGAAAATTGAATGTGAAAAAGAAAGCCTTCTTAGCCGAACAAGTAAGTGCTATTTTTCAGAACAATAATGCTTTGAAATATAAAGACCCTGGTTGTCCTACAATTTCTTGCTTTATTGGAGAACATAAAATTGATAGAGCTTTACTTGATCTTGGAGCTAGTGTGAATTTACTTCCATATTCAGTTTTTCAAAGTCTCAATCTAGGTGAGTTAAAACCTACTTCTGTTACTCTTTTACTTGCTGATAGATCTATAAAAATGCCTAGAGGAATAGTTGAGGATGTGTTAGTACAAGTTGATAAATTCATCTTTCCTATGGATTTTATTGTCTTGGATACACAACCTGTTGAAGCATGCAATTCAATTCCTGTTATTTTAGGACGTCCATTTCTTGCAACTTCTAATGCATTGATTAATTGTAGGAATGGAGTGATGAAGTTATCTTTTGGAAACATGACATTAAAAATGAATGTTTTTAACATTTGCAAGCAACCTGGAGATCATAATGATTTATAGGAAGTAGATTTTATTGAAAAAATAATTTACGATCAATTTGAAAATTCTTCCAATGAAACTGAGTTTAATGAATCTGAAGATTTGCAAATGGTTTGTTTTCAGGAAGAATCAAAGGCAAATATTTGGAGACCAAAAATTGAGGAATTCCCACCACGATCAATTGGGTCCATACCTTCAAGTGTTCAACCACCAAAACCCGATTTGAAGCCATTGCCATGTAATCTCAAATACTCATTTTTGGGAGAAAATGAAACTTTTCCGGTAATAATTTCTTCCAAACTTAATGTTCATCAAGAAGGTAAGTTATTACAAACTCTAAAAATGCACAAAAATGCATTAGGATGGACCATAGCTGACATAAAAGGAATTAGTCCTTTGATTTGCACACACAAGATTTATTTGGAGGAAAATGCTAAACCCTCTAGAGAAATGCAACGAAGGCTTAATCCTAATATGAAAGAAGTAATGAGGAATGAAGTCATTAAACTTCTAGATAATGGAATCATTTATCCTATTTCTGATAGCAAATGGGTAAGTCCTACCCAAGTTGTACCTAAAAAGTATGGAGTTACTGTGATAACAAATGAGAAAAATGAGTTAATTCCAACGAGGACTATTACTGGTTGGCGCATGTGCATTGACTATAGGAAACTCAATTCAATGACTAGAAAAGATCACTTTCCTTTACCTTTCATGGATCAAATTCTAGAAAGAGTTGCAGGTCATGAATTTTATTGTTTTCTAGATGGTTCTTCAGGTTACAACCAAATTGAAATTGCATTTGAAGATCAAGAGAAAACTACTTTCACATGTCCATTTGGTACATTTGCATACCGAAGGATGCCTTTTGGATTATGTAATGCACCAGCCACGTTTCAAAGATGCATGCTTAGCATATTCAGTGATATGGTTGAACGTTTTTTGAGATTTTTATGGATGATTTTTCTGTTTTTGGTGATTCATTTGATAATTGTTTAACTAATTTGGAAAAGGTTTTGAACAGGTGTGAAGAGAAGAATCTTGTGTTGAATTGGAAAAAATGTCATTTTATGGTAACAAACGGCATTGTACTTGGTCACATTGTTTCATCAATAGGAATTGAGGTTGATAAATCTAAAATTGAGTTAATTGCCAACTTGCCAACACCAAAATCTGTTAAAAATGTTAGATCATTTTTAGGACATGCTGGTTTTTATAGAAGGTTTATCAAAGATTTTAGTATAATATCTAAGCCATTGTGTAACCTTCTAACAAAGGATAATGTTTTTGAATGGACTGAATATTGTGAAGAAGCCTTTGTTAAACTTAAAAACCTGCTTACATCTGCTCCTGTTATTCAACCTCCTGATTGGTCATTACCTTTTGAAATAATGTGTGACGCTAGTGATTATGCCATGGGTGCTGTTTTAGGACAAAGAAAAGATAAGAAACCCTATGTGATTTACTATGCAAGTAAAACTTTAAATAATGCTCAAATAAATTACACAACCACTGAAAAAGAATTACTTGCTGTAGTATTTGCATGTGAAAAATTCAGATCTTATCTTGTTGGCTCACCTGTTATTGTTTTTAGTAATCATGCAGCGTTGAAATATCTTCTTTCTGAGAAGGATTCTAAAGCTAGATTGGTACGGTGGATTTTGTTACTTCAAGAATTTGATATCACAATCAAGGATAAGAAAGGCACCGAAAATGTTGTCGCAGATCATTTCTCAAGATTGGCAACTGATTCGAAATACGACATCACACCAATCGATGACTACTTTCCTGATGAATCTTTACTTTCTGTCACTACAATGCCTTGGTTTGCTAATATTGTTAATTTTCTTGTTTCAGGATATTTGCCAGCGCATTGGGGCACTCAAGACAAAAGAAAGTTCTTGAACGAAGTGAATAACTTTTATTGGGATGACCCTTATTTATTCAAATATTGTCCTGATCAAATATATCAAAGATGCATTCCCGACAATGAGGTAAGTAATGTCATTAAATTTTGTCATTCTAAGGCATGTGGGGGTCATTTTTCGTAAAAAAAAACAGCTGCAAAAATCTTACAATGTGGATTTTATTGACCCACCATATTCTAGGACACGCATGCATTCTGTAAATCTTGTGAAAATTGTCAAAAGTTAGGATCTCTTTCAAAACATCACATGATGCCTTTAAGTACTATTCTTGTCATTGAAATCTTTGACTGTTGGGGTATAGATTTTATGGGTCCATTTCCTCCATCATTTGGTTTTGTGTACATATTAGTCGCAGTAGACTATGTTTCAAAATGGATAGAAGCAATTCCAAGTCGTAACAACGATCATAAAACAGTCATTAAGTTTTTGAAAGAAAACATTTTGAGTCGATTTGGAATCCCTCGGGCCATGATAAGTGATGGTGGAACACATTTCTGTAACAAGCCATTTGAGTCTTTAATGAAAAAATATGGAATCTCACACAAAGTTGCCACCCCTTATCACCCCCAGACAAATGGACAAGTAGAACTTGCTAATAGGGAGATCAAACAAATCTTGGAAAAAACAGTGAACCCTAATCGAAAGGACTGGTCTTTAAGACTTAATGATGCACTTTGGGCCTATCGAACTGCTTTTAAAACATCATTAGGTATGTCACCTTATAGGTTGGTTTATGGAAAACCTTGTCATTTACCTGTGGAACTTGAATACAAAGCTTATTGGGCTATTAAAGCTTTCAATTCAAACCTGGATGATGCGAGTCAGTTGCGTAAGTTACAAATAAATGAGCTTGAAGAAATAAGAAATGATGCATATGAGAATTCAAAAATTCATAAAGCAAGAATCAAAGACTTTCATGATAAAAAAATCTTGAGAAAAACATTTGATGTTGGTCAAAAAGTTTTGCTTTATAATTCTCGACTCCATTTATTTCCTGGAAAGTTAAGATCAAGATAGAGCGGTCCATTTGTTGTGAAACATGTATATCCTTATGGGGCCTTTGATATTGAGAATCCAAAGAATGGTAATGTTTTCAAGGTCAATGGACATCGTTTGAAAGCTTACTTTGATAATTTTCCTAGTGAAAATGAATCCATTGGTTTGAATGATCCTGTATATGAAGGTTGATTATTTTGTTTTTCTCATATTTTTTTTGTGTTTCTTTTTGGTGTGACTTTTGTTTTGCTAGTCTTTCTCCAACCCCGGTCAAATGGCGGATAACGGTACTCCGTGACTCTTAAGTCGGTTCTTTCAGTTTCCCATGATAATTGATAACTGTGTATATATTTGTTCAATTCCTTGTTCCTTCTCTTTTCTTTACATCTCTTCTCCACTTCTCTTTAAAAACAAAAAAAAAAAAAACAAAAATGGACACCACTCTTGAAAAATTGAAAAAGTATTTTCCTACTCTGCCTCAGAATGCGATTACAAAAATTTACCGTGCTAGGTGTGAAAGATTGAGGCTGTTAATGAACCATGGAATTCCTGAAGATATTCGCTGGATAATTGAAGCAAAGATCCGATTATCAGGTGAGTCTTCCAACTCTTTTATTTTATACATGCCTAGGACAGGTAAAAGCACTTTTGCAAAGAAACGTCGTGCAAAACGATTAAAAGTCTGTCACCGATGTGCTAGATGGACTTGTAATACAAAATGTCATTCTTTAGGAATAGTATCTATAAACCGTGTAGATAAAATACAATTCATTAAGGATGGCTTGAGTAAGGAGTCTTTAGATAATCTTCTATTAACTCTTGAGACGCATCCTAGTGGAGATGTGCATCGTGCAATTCATGATTTATGGCCTCATTTTCATAAAGAACATGATCGACTTAGTCTTGGGAATCTGACTAAAAAAGACCCTGTTTGCCAGTTTTTAAGAAAACTGGATGGGATCATTTTCATAAAGAACATGATCAACTTAGTCTTGGAAATCTGATTGAAAAAGACCATGTTTGCCAGTTTTTAAGAAAACTGGATGGGAAGCCTATCCCCGACCCATAGAGGGCGTTTAAGCCGTTCTTGGACGTAAAACCAAGGGAAAGCTGTGAGCCACAATCACAACTGCTTGTACATACACATTTGTTTATATATATATAATAATAAAATAATAATAATAAATAAATAAATAAATAAGAAAGAGAGAGAGTGTGAGACTTCAGCTAGTCTACATATAGGTGGTATGCTTTGCATTTTCAATTTCTCATCTATAAAATCTTCTCTTCCTTCCCATCATTTCTCAACCCATTCATTCAGCATATATAGAAGTGTGTAGAAATGGCGAGTTCCTCTATTTCTAAAATAAAAACTATTTGTGTTTTTGGTGGATCTAGTCTTGGGAAAGAAAAAGAGTTTTTAGAATCAGCAAATCATCTTGGTCGGGTACTAGCTGAGAGAAAGATTCATTTAGTGTATAGGGGAGGCAGTCTTGGGTTAATGGGGGGTGTTTCAATAGCTGTATTTGTAGGAGGCAGTCAAGTTTTGGGGGTTGTCCCTAAAGCTTTAGCCGAAGGGGACATCATTAGAAAAACAATTGGAGAGGAATTACAGGTCTCCATAATGTCTGATAGAATGAATACAATGTTTAACCATGCTGATACCTTCATTGCCTTACCAGGTGGTCTGGGTACATTGGAAGAGATCTTTCATATTTCCTCTTGGGCCCAACTGCACATTCACCATAAACCTATAGGTTTGTTAAATGTTAATGGTTTTTATAATAATTTATTGTCTTTTCTTGATCAAGCTGTGGAACAGGAATTTCTAACATCTTCAGCACGACAAATCATAATCTCTGCTGCTACTGCTGAACAATTGATTGACCAACTACAATCTTTCATCCCTGTAATTGATCCCTCCATGAGTCAACTCAATTGGTCAAGCATGAAACGCCGTAAAAAGCTTAAATTGGATTTGAGCCTTAGTTTGTGAAAAATTGTGTCTTTTGGTTTTATCCCTGTAATTGATCCCTCCATGAGTCAACTCAATTGGTCATTTACTCGTTTGTTGGAGAAGTCTCCACGAGTGCCAAACTGTTTTGAGTTAGCTGCCATGTTTGAGATCAATTGGCGTGCAGCCTCAGGTGTCTTATCCACCAATGCGTCTCCACTTGCAGCATCAATGATATTACGGTCAGTAGGCATCAATCCTTCATAGAATTATTGAATGAGCAGTTGATCAGGTATTTGATGATGAGGGCATTGAATGCATAGTTGCTCAAATCTTTCCCAATACTCGGAGAGTGTCTCTCCATGAGATTGCCGAATCCCACATATTTCTTTCCTTATGTTGGCAACTCGAGATGCTGGGAAATACTTCTCAAGGAAAATCTTTTTCATGGCATTCCAAGTTCCAATAGATCCTAGGAGAATAGAGAAAAGCCATGCCTTTGCTACCCCTTTTAAAGAGAAAGGGAAAGCTTTCAACTTAACTTGTTCTTCATCAACTCCATTCGGTTTCATGCCAACACAAACCATATGGAACTCCTTGAGATGAGTATGAGGATCTTCTCCTGCAAGACCATTAAATGTTGGTAACAAATGTATAAAACCAGATTTGAGCTCAAAGTTTATATTATTGTCAATGTTTATGCATAGTGGCTGATTTTCCACGTTAGGAGCAGCAAGCTCCTTGAGTGTTTGTTGTCGTGCAATAGCCATGGTGTTGAGGCGAGCTTCCTTGCGTAACCTGCGTAAAGTTTTTTCTATTTCGAGATCCAACTGCACTTGAATTTGATTAGTAGAACGGGTTACTGGCATAAATCATCAAGAAAACTCAAAAGAAACCAATCACACAAGAGACCGAAAACAATGCAAATTGTACGAAAATCCTACGCTAGAAAACTAAAACTACCTAAAACCCTTAGAAAATAGTGGAATTTGGCCTCAATAGGGTGGGGCTACTAGTATACTACTAGTTTTGTTTAGAATGTCGTTTTCCTTCAGGAAAAGAAAAGCTGAAACCTAATTCCACAAACAATTCTGCTTTGAACAGTCCCGCCACCGCAAATAAACAGTACCGCCGCAAGAAAAAATTTTGTTTCTCTCTTTTTTTTTCAGAAATATAAATAAAAAATCACAGCAACTAAAAATAACAGTACAAGAACAAGAATCAACTAAAATTACTTCCCCGGCAACGGCGCCAAAATTTGTTGCGATGTCGTGGTCGCACAAATTAATTACCCTAGCTTAAAACACAACACACAAGATAGTATAGAGCAAGCAAGGGGTCGATCCCACAAGGAAGATTTAGTTCAGATTTTTATGCTATACGTTATGCAATTGGGGGGTTTTGATTTGTGATGATCTAAACTATGAAAGAAATTAAACTAGCAAACAAAATCAATTGAAATCGAAATTTATCAAGAAAACAAACCTTGGTTGTAAGCATACATCCACCAATGGAAATGAGAACCGATCCTTGAAACAAAACTACAATTTATATTCTGAATTTTTATCTTTTCTTAATGTTGGTTAATTAACGGATCCGCCGTATAATTAACCCTAACCAACAAATAATCACAATGTCCGCATTAATGATTTAGTTCAATGACAACCCTAAGAACTAGATATTTGAGTGTTTTCTCTAAGTTTAATAATGTAGTTCCGCCACAATTATCAAGCTTAGTTGCTTCACAAGTTCATACATCACAACTCCGGTTTTGATATCAAACTTAGCAATAAATTGTTCACAATAATAACTTAGAGTTCCGCTCTAGCAATTATCAACAACAATCATAGAAAATATGCATAGGAAAACAACCATACTTATTCATAATATAAACTGAAAATAAAAGGAATAATAAATCTCACGGTTCTTGAAATCCGAAGGTTTGTTGTGTCCTTGCAACCAAGAAAAGAGCTTAGCCTTGCATAACCATTGAACAACTACTCTTAAAGAATGAAGAGAGCATGATTTTTTGGGTTTGTAGAGGAGAGAATTTGTGTTTCTTCACTACTGGCTGCTTCCCCCCTTCTCTCCTCTCTCTCTTTCTTTTTATATACTAAGAAACCCTAGTTCCTAATTTATAAAGTAGTCCTCCCTTAAGTTGACAATTGACATTTAAGTACTTCTATAACTATTTTCCCTAAAAAAGAGAAATAGCCTTGCATGAATTCTTCAAACTCTGACTTAGAGGAGCTAAATTGCTGATATAAAAACTTGGATGACGGTTTAGAAGCTTCGAAACGTAATTTGGACTCGTTTCTTCACGAAACCTGATTGCTGGCAGAATTCATTTGTCATCTTTGAAAAATCATATCTCCCTCATATGACATCTTTTTTGGATGAACTTTGGAGCGTTTATAGTCCTTTGAATCAGGAATCCAAAACAATTGAGTTTGCATAAATTGGACTTCTATAGCTCCAGATATTGAATTTTGAATAGACAAAGGTCAACAGTGGCAGAATGCGAGATTTGACTTTGAAGGATGTGATTTCCATGATCTTCCTCTTTTTATTTTTCTTTCATTGCATTTCCAAAAAGGTATGGATGTTAGCTTTTTATTTCCACTAGAATCACTTCATTTCGATCTCTAGAACTCACGCTCTGCACAAAACATTGACTGAACGTCAAATCTGCCAATTATCTTCAATTTACTCCTTTTTGCATTTTTCATCCAAAAGTGCCTTCAAAACATAAAACAAAGAATATCAAGGCATTTTACATATAAAACATGGACAAAACATTAGGTAAATATGGGTGAAACTATCGAATAATATGGTTACATCAATACCATTAGTGAATCCTATAACCTTGACATATGTTTTGTTATTGTTTAATCCTTACATCAATATCACATCCCAAAACTTTCTTCAACTCCTTTTCTGTTATTATTCTCTTCAAATCTTTTTCTTTATTTGTAATTTATATAATTCACCTCCCTGTGGTTCGACCCCGGTCTTGCCGGGTTATTTTACTTTGACACTCCTGCACTTAGGATAAGACAACAACTCTTTGATCGTGTCAAGTGCCAAGCATTTGTTGTACCAAGTGTTATACAACATAAATCAAGATTAACTTTTAACAAGTAAAGTATTAAAAGTGAACAAGATAACAAACATAAAACATGTTAATATCAAACATTAAAATCCATATTGAGTTTACACTATACTTATTCTTACACCATTAGTGTAACCTTTTCACCTTGACATAACTAACTTAGCTAGACATAATGAAAGAAAGAAAAATAAATAAACAAAATAAGAACATAAATAAGATAAAAGTTAACTAAGTAAAGGAACATAATAAACTTAGATAGACATAATAAATGAAAGAAAAATAAATAAACAAAATAAAAACATAAATAAGATAAAAGTTAGCTAAGTAAATGAAAGGAAATGAAAGGCATAAACTTGATATTAATGAAAGCAAAGCATAAACATTACAAAAAATACAAAGAGAGAAAGCAAGAGCATGATCTTCATCTGGACACCAAGATGCCTAAATGCATGGCAAATACCTCCTTTTATAGGCCAAAATTGGGAACTATTGATTTGATGACTAATTGATGAGTGGGTGGCCAACTCTTGACTTGGTGACAATCCTTATCTTCTCTTGTCTGCCCAAAACGTCATTGATAACGTCAAAATTGGAGCCAGTTGGAGTGGGTGGCCAACTCTTTACTTGGTGACAATCCTTATCTTCTCTTTTCTGCCCAAAATGTCATTGATAACGTCAAAATTGGAACCACTTGCAAACATGAAAGTTGTAGACAATTGTCTCAGTTGTCTTGTGTAAAACATTCAGCTCATTGGAACTTCTAGAACTCCAGATATGGCCAAAATACTTAACAGTGCTCGGGCTGGAGGACAGATTCGGGCTTCTTTGTTGTTGCTACAATTTGGACTTGAAAATGGCCTTTATAGATCTTAGGCTCCTATGAAAGTTGTAGGCCTATGTCTTACCTTTCCATCCATATAAAGTGGACCTAAATCTGAGATCTACAACTCCAGATATGATCCAAGTACCGAACAGTGTTCCGGTATGGACTGCACCGACATCTCTTTTCGAAGTTTAGGCATCTCTTTGTCCTTTCAATTTCAATTCTTAAATTCATCAATCAATCCTTTCATTTATGTGATAGGCCTACATTAAAAATAGACATTTACCACAAATTATAGGTATCTTATATTATTAGATACATTATTATAAAACATGTTTTAGTTAAGGAGTTATTGATACTTCAAATGCAAAATGATGATATAAAACCTTGATAAAAATGCACTTTTAAGTACCAAACACCCCTTCAATGAGCTTATTACTAGTCCCTAGTAATCAAAGCGTAAAATAGAAAAACAATTTGCAAATTCCACAAAGCAAGGTACATATTTCTTTAGATTGTTTATGTTTCTAGTCTTCACAATGTTTAGCTAAGTTTATTATGTCAAGTTAAAAAGATTTCACTAATGGTGTTAGAATAAGTATAATTTAAACTCAATATGGATTTCAATATTTATATCCAAGAAAGTTTGTTATTAACATATTTTTATCTTTTTATCTTGCTAATTCTTAATATCTTGCTTGTTAAATAATTAATCTATGTTTGTGTTGTATAACCTTTGATACAACAAATATTTGGCACTTTCATAGCCTACTGTATGTTATAACCGACACTTGTGCTATGAAAGGAACTTGATTTATTGTTAATATAAGTTAACATAATGAATTCATGATAATATTTAAAAGTATGGTCTAACTAAAATAAGATAATTAATATGATCATGTTAAAAATTTATAATGAATTATTAAGGATAAATCATCCAATTAGAACTACCTTTGTGTGTGGTTTCCAATTGATTAATAAAAAGAGTTTATACTATACTTATTTTTAATACTATTAGTGAATCCTCTTACATTGATAATTGTTTTTATCTTTGATTAATGCTCATATCAATATCACATCTCAAAATTTCTTTTATATTGTTCACCTTCTTATAATTCGACTCTAGTCTTATCGGGTTATTTATTACTTCGACACTTCTGCACTTGGGATAAGACATTAATTTTTTGATCGTGTCATGGTTCCTCTATGTTAGGTTCTTTGTTAGAATTTATGGCATATGAATGTTTTGGTGGTTTTATTTTATAAAATAAAATAAAAACAAAGGATACTTATAGTAAATGAGTAGCTAATTATTACTACATAACAAATTAAGGCTATGTCAGGGAATGCGCGGCTGTGATTGCATCCATGTTTCTAAACAATAATATCAAAAAAACACTAAAAGAATTGAATTATATTATTTTAAAATAATATTTATAATTTTTTTAGTGTTTTTTTATAGAAAATTATCACATACTCAAATAAATATTTTGATATTTAGATTATGCTCGAACAAACATGTTGATATTTGGTTTGTGCTCAATTTTGTAAGTATTTATTTATTTTATCACATAATTAAATGAAAAGAATTTTAAAAAATAAAGTTATTAAACCTAGTAGAGTTCATGACTCAGGTTGCGAGTTTGATAGGTTAAGCTACGAAATCCTAGCCAATCCGAAGATACTTGTCTTTAGACCTATCAAATTGTCTGAGTCATATAAAAATAACTTTTACATAATTTAATTTTAAACTCAAACTAAACAAGAGTTATTTCAAGAAATTTTATATGGCTTATATATTTTTTCACGTTAAAAAAATAATATTTTAACCTACAATGTATCGCATACCTTAAACTAACAATGGGTCAATAATATATAACAGTCCATTGGCCTGCACTTTGACATGGGTTGAACAAATTTTTTAAAATGTAAAAAAAAATGTTAAGAGTATGAAGAATTTTTTGACTATGTTATTAAACTTGGCTTAATGAATCAATCTTGAAATCTTATAACCTAGTTCTTTGCCTAACTCGAGTTTTAAACTAAATCGTGTAAGAGTTGATCTGAATTAAATTGATTGATTTCATAAATAAAAATGCAATCATGATGTTCGGCATAAACATGACTTAACTTTTAACAAAACTTTAAGATAATAACTTTTTTTTCCACAAAAACTATTGAGACAATGACATATTAATTTGATCTCAAGTTCCAAACAAACCATGTCATGGATTTCATTGAGTTTAATAATTTATTTTTATAAAATATTTTTTTAATTATATGATAAGAATATATAGTCACAAAATTGATCACCAACCTAAGAATAAAAATTAATTTGAGACAATGACAACCCTAAAAAAAGCAAAAACAAATCTTGCAATGTATTCCCCAACCAATCTAGTATTGAAGGATAAAATCGAGAAAAAAACTATTAAAAACAATTAACAAACTGGAAACCAAAAAATCATATTAAGCTAGTTGGTAAACTTGTCAAACCTATGAATTAGATAATCTGGACTAGCACACCAAACTTGTGAACTGGGTTATGAACTATATGATTAAAAAAATTATTTAACTATTTTTTAATTTGCTAAATAAAAATATTTAACAATTTTTATGATAAAAAATATAGACTCTAGTAGGATTATAATCTTTTTAATTTTTGTTATTTAACTACATGATAAAAAAAATATGATTGCAAAATAAAATATCAATTTAGTACTGAGGTGCTATAAAAAATTAAGTGACAAATGAAGATCAAAATATTTAACATTACAACACGGGTAATTTATCATGTTTTGTTTAATAAATTTCTCCATTAAAATAAATTTGTAATATAAACCAACACACATAAAATTTATTGAATAAAAATTAAAAAACAATACAAGGCTGCATGTATGAAAAATATTATAAAAAATTAATCTATATAATTTTTTTAAAAAATCATAGATGAATAATTTTTACTTTTAAAAAACTAAGCACTCTTAATATCATAAAAAAAATAATCACAAAATCAAAACATAAACCCAAAATTTATTTGAAAAAAATATCAACTAATTCATTATGGTTTTATTTAAAAAAATAAGAATAAAAAAACCAAATCAAGCAAACAGTTGTATACCGACCTATATTTGTTTTTTAAATTTTAATGGGACAGATAATGCATCATCGACCTCATGCATCAAGAAAATAAATTAGCGTGTCATCTATTCATCCCTAGAATCCGGCCATTGTTGTAGTAGAAAAAACAAGGTTCTTTGTTTTTTAATCCAAAAACCTATTTTCAACCTAATTTTGTACAAACTATCTAGGAAACACTCTAGAGACCTTGTTAAACCAATTTATGGCCATAAAAAAACATGCTAAAACCTGAAACCCACTCGAAACGTAAAAAATTTCCAAGCTCATATATGAATTTTTAGGTAAAAAAAAACATATATAATCTTAACTCCCTTTATCATATGGAACCATTTGAGACAAAATAACTGTTTCAGTGACTAGATTCCTCACCAATAAATATTTTTTTCTAAGTTGGAATCTAACGACCTCCTCTTTTTTCTAGTAAAAAAAGGAACCGAAAAATAAGTAAAATAAAGCTCATTGCCAAAATTGAGTTTTGCAAAAGTCTAGGAACAGTAACCCAATAGATAAAAAAACATAGGATACTCAAATGAATTTTTAACAAAAATTTCCTCCACTTATGCTACCCACTTTTTTCACTTCATCCCCTTTCTTTCAATTCAACCCCCCTTGTAAAAAAAAAAAAGCAATTGGATTTTAATTTGGTCTAAAAGAAGCTTAATTATGAAAAAAAAAGAAGAAGAAAAGAGTTTGAAGATCAAATTGAGAATTTTCAAAAATTACACTATTATAATCTATAATAAAATATGAGTGGGTGAATAGTGTTTTATGAATAGGAAAAACACCACATGTTTTAATTTTATGTACTAGTTAGGTGGTCTGCGCTATGCCGCTAGCCACTTTTTTAGTATAAAAATATCAAAAATAGCTAAAATTCAAGAGAATTAGGTCTATCTACAAAGCTAAATCCAAGAGCTTAAGGTCTAGGTGCAATGTTTGATTCAAGAATAATATTTATACTATTAATTATAATACCAATAGTAATATTTATAATATAAATAATAATATTAATATTATTAAACTTGCATGAACCAAGTTTATGTGAATCTACCTGCAACACCAGATCTAAGAGCCTTGAGTTTGGCTGCTACACTAGATGTAAGGGCCTTGGATGTGAGTTTGACTGCAAGGTCGTATCATGAAAGTGTGATAACTAAATAAAAAAAATTAATATTACATAATAAAATTAAACAAAAAAAATTAATTGAAAAGGAAAAAAAAAACAATAAAGCAAAGCACTATTCTAATAAATAGTACTTTGTGAGGAGGGATGCAACAAAATCCTCTCATAAGATTACAATAATCTAATAAAAGGAAAAAAAATAAATAATCAAGTTTAATTCTTAATCAAATTGATATTAAAAGATGAAATTGGAAGAAAAAACTACTTAAAAAAAATTCTGAATCAACTGAGTTAACCCGTCAAATCTGAGATTCATGTCATGAGAGTATGATAACTAAATAGAAAAAAATCAATATTAGCGAACTAAATTAAACAAAAAAATTAATTAAAAAGAAAAAAGCAAAAAAAAAACCTATATCTAATAATATTTTTTTCAAATTTATTAATTATTATATTAGCAATATTCATTATAATAAAAATAATAATTATAACACAAATAATAATATTTTTAATATTAATTGTAATGTTAAACTTGCATGATCGAAGTTTAAGCAGGTTTGCCTATAATATCAGGCCTAAAAGCCTTGGATCTAGCTGCAACACCAGATCCAATAGCCTTGTACGTGTGTCTGACTGCAAGGTTATATTATAAAAATATAATAACTAAATAAAAAAATTAATATTAAAAAAAATTAATTAAAAAAAACAAACAAAACACCATTCCAATGAATAGTTTTTTGTGAGCAGGTATAGTAAAATCCCCTCATAAGATTACGATAATCTAATTAAAAGTATAGAAAAAAAATCATAAAGTTTAATTTTCAATCAAATCGATATTAAAAGATGAAATTGAAAGAAAAAACTAATTAAGAAAAAGAAAAAGAATATAAATTTAACTCGTTAAACTAGGTTAACCCATCAAACCTAGGATCCGTGTCATGAGAATATGATAATTAAATAAATAAAATAATATTAACAAACTAGATTAAACAAAAAATATTAATTAAAAAGAAAAAAATAACAAAAAAAAACCTATAACTAAAAGGCATTCGTCTTTCACTATGGATTTGCATCGTGTAATCCACAGTAAAATGTTGACCTCTTTTAGTTATTGTTATAATATTAAAAGAAAAAATTAAAAGAAAAAAACCAATGAAAAAAATCTGAATCAATTGGGTTAACCCGTCCAATCTAAGATTTGTTTCAAGAGAGTTTAGATAACTAAATAGAAAAAAATAATATTAACAAACTAAATTAAATAAAAAAATAATTAAAAATAAAAAAATAAAGAAGAAACTACTAAAAGAAAAAAACTAATTAAAAAAAATTTTAAAAAAAAAGACGGGGAATGCAAGGGGGAGCTGGTCTTGGGGCAAAAATGTGCTGAAAAAATGCAGTGAGAACAAAAGAACATAAAGGCATCTTCATGAGCAATTATCTATACACTAATACACATGAGCTATTGCAAAACAGTTTTCTTGGCTGTTATTAAAGGGGAACTACAATATTTATATATAGAATGCGAAAGTGAAGGTACCTCCGCAGAGGATGTTGTTGAGGAGCTTGCTTTTTTTCAACAAACGAAGATAAAAATACCCTGCTTTGAAACCTGCATGTACATCATCTGGAAAAACCATCCAAGATGCATTGTTTGAATAGGACCATTCAAATAATCTTGATCATGATTCTAGGTGAAGAAACTCAAGCCTTAATAATATTGTTTTCAATAAGAAAATCCTAAATAACCTTGAAAAACAACCCAGCTTTTAACAAAATACAAGACCAAAGAGTCATGAAATTATTGATATCCATATATTACAATAAGTATGTATACACACTACACTTTAAATTAAAAGTTTTATAGATTTTAGTTTAAACTAGTATATTAGTTCGCGCTTTATAATATATCAATATTATTTTTTTAAAATATAAAATATATTTTAAAAAATATAAGCCAAAAATCATTCAAGATCTTAGAATCTTAAGTCTGATAACTATATAAAATCCAAGTGAAATGAATCCTATTCTGGTAAAACTTGGAACATATTATTTCTAATGAAAAATTTCTCAATAAAGCTTTTAATAAAATAAAGAATAAAATAGTTATAAAACTACTGAAATCCATTACAATGAGTTTGTATATAGTGCATTCTATAGCAACAAGACTACAGACTTTAGTCTATACTAATTATATGATCCGTGTTTTATTATGGGTTAAATATTTTTATTTCATAATTGTTTTTTGTATATGCAAGTTTTTAAATGTATTATAAAAAATCTAAGTTCAAATAAATTTTTTATGCTTTCATGTAATCAAATACATTGAGAACTATATATGTGAATAAATAAATAAAAAATCATTAATGATATTTAAATATAAAACTTGAAAAATCAAGCAACCAATGTAGATTAAAATACTTAATTTTGAAAGATGGAATATTCACCTAGTTGTGTTTGTTAAATTTGTTTATTTAAATATTTTTTATTTATTAAAACAAACAATAATAGAAATAAAAACAAATTAAATTGATCGAATAAAATAGAAGGAGACAAGACTGCACATATTACAAATATTTTTTGAAAATATTTTTTTTCATTTTAAAAAATAAAGCTCATCCATACAAAAGATATAAAAAAATTATAGATTAATTAGAAAAACTCTTCAACTTTAAATGCATAAACAAAAAAATAATTGTTTTTTTTTAAGAACTCTCCAAACAAAATGAAAAAGCGAAAGGATACTAATTTAAATATAAATTTAAAAAATTAGAGAAAAAACTATATAAAAAAAGAATCATTAATTTAAAAATTTAGAAAAAAATTATATATAAAAAAAAGGCCAAGTGTTGCTGGGCCTGACTAATTTTATCAAAGCTCACAAGATTTAGCTCTTAATTTTTTCATGTATGCAATTTTGTTGTCCACCCCAACTTTTTTTTTTAAAAAAAAATTAGTTGACGCGTTGCTTGCTAAGATAAACGATGCATCATCTAATTTATATAAATTCCATCCATTATGGTGACCGAAAAATAAGAGCTTTAGTTTTTTTATTAAAAAACTCATTTTTCAACTTATTTTGTTAAAAAAAAACCTATAAAATATTGTAGAAATCATGATAAATCTATATAAAGCCTCAAAAAACCTTAAAAGCAACCTTAAAAACTGAAATCAACCCAAATTTAAAAATCAACAGGAGCACAGATATTTTTTCACAAACTTTAAAGGTAAAAAAACTTAATATAAACTTTTCTTATTAAATGGAACCATTTAATACAGATATCGTCCATTTTGGTGGCCTCAATTGATGTCAAAGACACTTTTATTTTTTTACTGTTGAAATTAGATGACTTCTCTCTCTCCTCTCTTAACTAGGGACAAAAAAATAACAAAAATAAATTTTTATATCAAAATTGAATTGAAAAAATATTGAGATACTAAAATTATATAATTTACGTGATTTTTAAAGTTCAAGAATCAAAGTGCATCTTTTGCTAGACTTATAGCATGCCACTTATGTTTGGTGTCTTTTTCATTTTAGTCCCTCTTCTTTCAATCCTACCTCTTCGTAAGAAATCAAAATCAATTAGTCTTTAATTAAGACTAAATCACAAGAAAAAACGTTTGAGAACCACATTGAAAAAAAAACACAAAATTTTGCACATCCCATCCATAATAATGTATGAAAGGATGAACAGTAAAGCATTGTACAGTGAAAAAATCCACGCCTTTTAGAGTAATACTTAATATCCGCAGCAAGTCAGATATTTTTATTTCCTATAAAAGAAATTATATATACAGGTTTTTTCAATGTATTTCTGTAGTTTAAAAAATTTAAGTTCAAATAAAGAAGTTTATAAATACAAGTAATTAAATAAATTGAAAACTATGTGTGTGAATAAATAAAAAAATATTAATGATATCTAAAAAAAACTTTTCAAAATATTTAATCTTAAAAGATAAGATATTTATCCTATTATGTTTGTTAAATTTTTTATTAAAATAATTTTTTATTGAAGCAAACGATAATAGAAATAAAAACATAAATTAAATTGATTGAATAAAATAAAATAAAAAAAATCATGCAAGACTACATTTATTAGAAATATTATTTGAAAATAAACTACTTCATGCATATATATATATATATACACACACACACAGACATGTATGTATGTATATATAGTGTAGCTAAAAAAATTGTAATTTAAAGAGTCTCCAAACAAAATGAAAAAGGGGAGTAATAATTTAAATATAAATTAAAAAATAAAGAAAAACCATTAATTTCAAAAAACAATTGAAAAAAAAGAAAGCAAAGGTTGTGTTGGCCAACCTGTCTAAACCATTTGGTTAGGACCCACACATGAACCTCCCTTGGCAAGCTCGTTTGCCCTATTTTTTTTAATTTCCTGTTTGGCCTTTATTTTATTGTTTTGCAATTAATGTAAATGACATATCGTTCGCCTCACTTTTTTCTAAAAAAAATAAATGATAATGCATCGTTTGATTTGCTCAAATTTTAGCCACTAGTAGTTAGAAAATCAGGTTTTAATATTTTTTTATCAAAAAACTTCTTTTAAACCTGTTATTTTACCCAAAATTCTATAAAAACAACGTATTAACCATGATAAACTTATTTATAACCTAAAAAATCACTAGAAAAACCAAAATAAACCTGAAACAAAATATCAACCTGAGTTCAGGTTTTTTTTTAACAAACTTTAAAGGTAAGAAAAAAAACTTAATATAAACTCTCTTTATTAACTGCAACTATTTGACACCAATATTGTTTGTTTTGATTATTTAAATCAGTGTCAACGATATTTTTTTTCTTTATTGTTGAAATCAAATAACCTCTCTCTACTCTCTCGTCTAGAGATTAAAAAATAACAAAAATAAATTTTTATATGAAAATTAATTAAAAAAAATATAAAGGTACTGAAATTATATAATTTATGTGAATTTTAAAATTCAAGAACTAAAGTACATTTTTTACGTTATTTATAACATGCCATCCATATTTGGTACCTTTTTAATTTTAGTCTTTTTTTTCAATCCTATATTTTTATAAAAAGTCAAAACTAATTGGCTTTTAATTATAATTAAATCACATAAAACAATATTTAAAAACTAAATTGAAAAAACAAAAAATCTCACATAGCTTATCCATGATAACGTCTAAGGGGATAAACTGTTAGCCTTTTACGGTAAAAAAATAAAATAAAATAAAAAATCATGCGGTTTTTGAGAGTTATACTTAATTATTTGTTAACGTTAATTAATATAGAGACCTTTCCAGGCCATTAGCCATCTCTTTTCGTTGAGGTACAGAGAAAGCACCTTTTCCGCCAAAACAGAAGTACATGAAACTCTGGCTTGGGTGCTTGTATAGCCACAGCAAACACTTTGATAATGCATCATCTGAGGCACCCCCTTTTCTGACATCAACAATCATTGGCCCTATGCAATATAAAGGTGGGGTTAAACCATTTGGAACACAGGCACCTCAGTGATAGCTTTGATTGCTTGTGGTTCAAACATGTCGAAAGTGTTCCATATCATCCCCATCAAATTGGGAGTGTAGTGCCGAGACTTTGTTGGGTGGCAGTCCAGGAAATTGCAAACGGGAATCAATTGGAAGGTCTTGGTAGTTGGTTATGGATGGTGGCAAGTAGAGGAATGCGGCAAAACCAGAAGCACCAGCAGTGAAGTGTAAGTAAGCTGGGATAGATGTGTCATAAGTGATGCTGATGGTGGAAGTTGTGATAGCAAGAACAGGGCTGGTGAGACATGGTTTTCAGGCCACCGAGTACTTGAGGGATGTATAGCCGGATAGAGCCAAATGCAGCTTGACCCAAGGTGGCTGCCCGCTGCTTCAGGAGGGGCTTCGCTGGGTGGAGGGAGAGGAATGAGATAAAGAAGATTAGTTTGGGAGATGGAACTGATATACGAGGAAGTGTCAAAAGGCATGATCGCTACTTAGATCGTTATGGAGATGTTGGGAGCTAGCGGCTGATTACAAGACAGTGGCTTCTTTCATGACAGAATGACTCATTCCAAAGGGTTTCAGATTCGGTCAATCTGCAAAAATGACTTTTAAGAAGACAGGACTCTCCAGACACTTCACAGGGATTGTTATTCAAACAAGCACCATGGGAACTAGTTATTGCCTAGGAGCTATATCTCATAAAATGATAATAACCGATAAGGAATAACATCTAGAAAAACCTCCTGTATACAAACCCCTCCCATGAGAGAAACAGTGTTCCAGCTTGCTTAAAAGTGCAAACTTAGGTAGAACTCTTCAGGAACAGAAGTAAAACTTAAATAAATGTGAAGTCAAATGAGAGAGCATGACAAGTTCTGCACCTGTAACCTTCCTATACCCACTAGTACCCCACTAACAATAAAAACCACCCTCATAAACAGTGCATGGGAAACCACCTTAACATAAATCACTAAATACACTGATGAAAAACCATAAGTTTAAGTGAACATCTATCTCTCTAGTGCATAGTCACACCAAAATCTATGCTTCCACCATGGGAACTGCTGGCATTGCGACTGTGTAATGAAAGACCCCTCATGTGGCTATCCACATCAGAACCATCAACCTTCTTTTCCTGAAAGAATTTCTCCCTTTGAATGTGTTTTGCAGGTGGCGGTGGAATTATAACAGGTGCAGGGTGTGCACTGGGTTCTTGTGGCTGCTCTGAAGGAAGTGGCCGTATAAGTGGACGGTTCAGCCTTTCTCCTGGAATGGTTGATCCAATTATGCCCAAAGGGAGACGCTCT
>NW_011500479.1:32905-42342 GCF_000495115.2 Populus euphratica
AAGGACTTCTTTCAAAACCTCCAGAGCATTACTAGCCTTCTGAATAATACTGCATACAATAAATGCAGATTAAAAATGGTTATTCTTTTGCGGGCAAACAATTAAACCTCCTCTTCAGTGCGTGAATGATAGAAACTAGCACCTAGCCTACCTTAAGATCAGTGCATGATGCAACATACCTCAATACAAACAAAGGATTGAATTAGCAAACTATACCTGGCTTCCGGAACAACTTGAGGCTCCACTGGTGCTGGCTGAGCAACCATTCCATGTCTAGAGGTAGCAAGTTCCCCATTGAGTGTAATTTTCTTATTTCCTTGGGCAGTCTGATTATTTGATGGTCTTTCACTTGATGGTCTTTCATGAGGCCTCTGAGGAAATTGCATTCCGGCACTCTGGAAAACAATTTAAAACAAGCTTACTTTCAAGAGTTAAAAAAATCCTGCACAGCATAAGCATAAGAACAATTCAAACTTTTTGCCTCTTATACTGTGCAATTGTCACTGCTGCTGGTAAAAACACCCAAGCTGATAAACCCACATTACAATAGCAAGTTTCGCGATGGCAAACAGTAGGAAGGGGAACAAGGGCTGGGACCATTGGAAAACAATTTCTAAAGCTCCAATTCATAGATATTTGGGGTACGCAAATTTCAGAACCTCCCTAAGGGAAAAGAAAACTCCTAAATGACAACTTTGCACATAGAATTTTGTTGTTCTTATTTTTTGGACTTCCAATGAGCTTTTAAGTAGAAGCCTGTTGAGCTAGTAAGTTGTTCAGGTGACAAATTTTCTTCTAAATATGTAGACATGATGGCACAACAAGCTTGTTGGTTTTCTGTAAGGCCTGTCAACAGTTGAAATCATGTGGACAAAGAAAAAAAAAAAACAGACCCTTCAAACTATCAAATGTCAATGAATCTGCAGAAGTTGTAACCTAGCAGTGGTTCATTGGCATAAAAAGTAATTCTGACAAGCCACATGTTCCATACATTACCTACCACCAAATCATAATATGCAGTATAGTACTGTGGGAACTTTCCAGAAGCACCACCAAGAGATGTCTGTGTGGCATCTAGAAGAAGAAATACCCTTTCTCGTATAGGCAACTCTGTCTGTAATACAAGGAGAACAGTAAATTTTAGTTACAACTCTGTAAAATGAGCCAAGCATCAACTAACTTTGTAAAAGTGAATGGTCTACCTTTTTCTTCACTATCTTGACAAGAATGGGAAGAATCCCTGTATCAATCACCTGTCTATGAACTTGCTCCCCAATATTGTTCATCAGCATCTCCAACAACTGCAAAAACAAGAGGTAATACGTGTTTTAACCTATTTGTATTGTACCAAGCATATCTGCCATACAAAGCATCAACCCACCATTACTGCATATAATTTATACAAAGCATGAGCATCAACCCACCATTACTGCATATAATTGAGTATTAGCATTCTTGCTCCCCAAACGCTTTTTAATAGCTTTAACAACATCTCTAGCTTGCCTGTAGATCAGAATCAACAGAACTGTTCCATGAATTCATCAATGATGACAAGCAAACAAATGAAGAAGCAGTGTTCAAACAACAGTTTGCTTTACCTTCGCAATATTTAGCAGCACCTTAAATACTGAAATTCTAAAAACATCATCGCAAAATCCAGTCTTTGAACAAGAGCATATTTAATACTAGTGGTCATTCCCCAAACATGATTTACCATGAACAACACATTTGCAATAACTAAAACACTGCAGACAATATGTTATACCTTCCATCATGTGCAACTAATTCACAGATTTCAATATTTTTGGTCCAATCTACTTCAGCCAGCTTATCATTGGTTGCAGAATTGACGAGCTCAGTTGCCATCTGCCTATTCAGTAATTCATAATGTAAAGAAAAATTAAAGATTGGAAACACTCTTATGGCTTTTGGTCTATAAGACAGGAGAAAACTATATAAAACAAATGAAAAGTGGATTAAGAATTTGCAATAAAAATTACAAATAACCACATATTGGCAATCACAGCTCAATTTCACATATAATCCCTACTCATTACAATTTTACTAGTAGTTCATCACTAACTCCATGTCTGTGAGAATATATGCATACAAGCCAGGTTATTGATTACACTCACAACACCCCTGACCTCCATACAATAAACAATTTACAAAACCAAAAGACAATAACAGAGTTTCAGGATGCCGACAAAAGTCCAACAATGTTAAATGGCCAAACAAAAGATAAGATCAGTACAGAGGGAAGACCAGGGAAGACATCAACCATAAATCTAAAATAATTTGGATGGAAAAGGAGGGAAACATCCAGTCCTTTTTGAGATTGTAAAATGCAAGTCCAAATAAAGGGAAAAAAATTAAATGGTGTCAGGCCAGCTATAACATTAGGTGATAAAGAAATAACATGTTCATAAAATGAGTGTGGTCACAATAAGAATGCTAACGTGGAAACTTTGGCAGTGGAAAACAACTGATGGAACAAGAATTAATACAATGATAAAGGCAGGGGAGGCAACGATTAAGAAAATTTAGATGGAAAGCCTTTTAAGATGATCCGATCATATGAAACTAAAACCTTTAGACAAGAACAACATGGTGAGAGGTAGTCCAAAAAATAACGCATGTTGAGATCAGACAAGAACAACATGATGGGTAGTCCAAAAAATAACGCATGTTGAGATTCGAATTTTGCAGAACTGCCAAAAAGAACTTAGACCTACTTTCCTTCACAAAAAGCAAGAAACAAATCAAATGCGTGTCTTTAATATCCAGCAAACACCTTGAAACTGATTTAGCATCATTCGCTATTCTGCAGACAACAAAAATAAAGCATAAATTAATTACAGACCTACTCGAATACAAAATGTTCGACACGGTCACTAAACATTATAAAACTAGTAATGAAATTTGCTTCATAGCTATCTTGGTTGCAAACTAATCATAAAAACATAATGCATTATCACTTTCAATTTAGTAAACTCATAACCACAGAAATTCTTCTAATCGGAATTCTGTTCAAAATGGACACCAAGTAAAATATCAGATTATAAGAAATATTGTATATACGGCCAAAGCACAAACTTTATCACACTAGCGGCGACAGAACAAATTAAAACTAGACCAATGAGCTCCAAGATTCAAGCTTTCAGTTACTATTTAGATTCCTACATTCTCATAGCAACCAAACAGAAACTTTAATGCTAAATCAGCTCTAGATCCCAATCAAACTTCCATAAAAGGAAAAGATAAACACGACCCAATTAATAAAACAATCTATACAAACAACCCTGAAAATGAAAGGATCAGCATTTAATACCAAACCCAGTAAACCCCAACACCGGAATAACGATTCCAAATCTTAAAACACAACCACAACAAAAAACATCATACCTGCGAGAAAAACAGCAAGGAATACAGAGAAAATGAGGTGGAAATCAATGAAGAGTTGATAAGCCTTGAAAAGCTTCAACATTTCAAAAACCCAATAACAAGTTAATGAAGAAAGAAAGATCAAAATGAAGGCTTTCTTATTTATACAGGGGAGCTGGAGCTTGTAACTGGCCTTCTCTGTATCTTGGTTGTTCTCTCTTTTTTTAGCGTTTTCTTTTGTTGCTCTTATTTTTTGCTGCCAACTATAATACAGGTAGCTGAACAAGAAACAAAAAGTGTGTATATGTATATAAAATGAATTTTAGAAAAATAAATTATTTTTAAAAATAAATTTTAGATAAATAAATTATTTTTTAATATTTAATAATATAATAAAAAAATAATTTAATAAAAAGTGTTTGATTATATGTAAACTAAAAAAAATTATTATTATTTTATTTTTTAAAAATTTATTAAAATAATAAGGAATAAATCTTTCAAATGAAAAGTTAAATAAAAATAAAATTAAAAATATATAATTTTATAAATTATTTCAAATAAAATAAATAATAATAAAAATAATAGATATTAAATCTAAAAAATTAAAATAATAATAATTACTAATTCATAAATTATTTTAAATAAAATATATATCAATTAAAAGAATGAGGGATAAATTTGATAAATAAAAAATTCAATTAAAAAAATTATAAAAATAAAGACTAATATTAATATAAAAATTAAATTCTAATAGATAAAATTAAATAAAAAATATTCAAAACAATATATATATATATAATAATTAAAAATTTAATGAACAAGTTTGATATAATTAGTAAATAATATAATATTTTTAAATTTTTTATAAATTTTAAAAAGTATTTTTTATCAAAAATATATGAGAAATACTTTTCTAAAAATTAAATCAAATTTTTTTAATTAAAAAATATTTTTGTAATCAATTATTTTAATAATAAACGAACTCCATAACACCCATAGTCAAACAACGCCCCGACTTTTGTTGAATTATCTGCCGCATGGTCCTTTTTATTTTGAAGTCCAGGCATTCCGAAGCAATGGAAAGACAGCACCCCAACTGACTGATTGAGCTCCATACCTCGTGTGAATCCCTTCTGTGCGCGGTCCGGGTACACTACTTTTCCTCTTGACGTAGCTTAGAGACTTATAGCCTATTCCACCTGCCCGTCGCTTACTCTAATGTCTACCACTCCCTCCAGAAGTCAATTTACTGCCAACAATCCCTCTCCCAATGCGAGAGAAAAGCTTGAAGCTTTCTTTGAAAGGTGATGATGGAAACAATAATGCCACGTGTTTGTGACCTTGGATGACTTTTTGTGGGATATGTCCTGCCACGTGTGTCTTCATATAGACACAGAGAGAGGAAGGGAGGGAGGATTCCTCCCTCTCTCTTTTTTTTATATGCGAAAGCTAGAGAAATTTATTTAGTGTGATAGATAATGAATTTTAATTGTTTTAATAGAAATATTTTTTAAATTTAAAATAATAATTTTTTTTTAATATTATAATTTTAAAATCATAAAAAATAATTAAAAATATCAAATTTCAAAATCATAAAAAATAATTAAAAATATCAATTTAATATTTTTTTCAAATAAAACATGTTAGAACTGTAAAAATAAGCACACCATTCACTATCTTTCATTATCTTGTATAATAAGACAGAGTTCTTTTTTTTTTTAATTTAAGAACAAGGGGTTGTTAATAAACTGTGAAAATTTAAACAATTAATCATGATGAATTCCATGTGATAAAACCATCCAATTATTCATGTAATTTTTTGTTTTAATTTTTTAAATGAATACATGATAGAGAGATTGAGAAACAAAATATCAAAAGTAATTTTTTAAAATAAAATATTTTCAATATTTTTTACATATAAATATGAAAAATAAATTTAATTATTTTAATGCTTTCAACGCAATGCACTGTATTGCTAATATATTTCATGTTTGATTTTGTGGTAATTTCTATTTTTTTAATGAAATAAAAATTATTATTTAATTAATCAAATAACTTTTATTCTTCACGTGTAATTACGTTTTAAAATTTATTTTCTAGTGAGGAAATATCATGGCTGGGTGATCTGGCTAGGGCAAGTTATCGACACCCATTAGAGGGTATGCAACTCACGTGGCAAGCAGGTTTGGCGAGTGTAGGACACATAACGTGTCTGAAACGTGCAAAAGGAAAGATAGAAAAGGCGAGGCAGAAGAAGGAGAGGTGGGGGGAGAGTGACAGTTCAGACCCAATGGCAAATGCTGACCATTTGCTGCTTTGCGGGACACTTTGATTCCTTTGACACCATTACCATTACCTTGAGATATAGTAAACTAGTTTGTTTTCCTAAATTGTTGTTCATATTTATTCCAAAGATGGATTCTAGAACCTTTTTTTCATAATTAAATTCCAAAGGATACCTTATTTAAGATATGATGGAAAAAAAAATTATTTTGATGTAAGAAACTTAACTCAAAATTAATAGGATTTTTACAAGAAAATCAAGCACAAATTATTGTTTTGAACCCTAATTAAAAAAAAAAAAAAAAGAACAAAACTTGCTATAGAAAAGCTAGCACAAAAATCAAAATACTATTGAAAAAAAAAGTATATGGAAAACATGAGTATGTTTCTCGGTTTATACGATACTAGTTTATTTGCCTCTGCTTTGCCGCAACTAGATCAAATTTTTTTAAATGTAAAGATAATGTTAAGAGTAGGAAGAGTTCTTTTATAGTGTCATTAAACATGACTAAGTAGGTCAATATTAAAGCCTCATGT
The DNA here is from genome assembly GCF_000495115.2 of Populus euphratica. NCBI lineage: Eukaryota > Viridiplantae > Streptophyta > Magnoliopsida > Malpighiales > Salicaceae > Populus > Populus euphratica. Next base: position 39,110 of record NW_011500479.1, read on the forward strand.
TTCAACTATTTGTCTAACTCAAATTTCTAATTAAACCGTGTTGGAGCTAGCCCAATTTAAATCGATCAATTTTATAAATTCAAAAGTAACCTAGATTACTAATAAAAACATGGCTTAACTTTTAAAAAGATCTTAAGATGATAACTTTTTTTAAACAAATATCAAGACAACGAGAGATTGGATCAACTATGGCTCCCCCGTGACCCAAGTCATGAACTTTATTGGGTTTAATAACTTGTTTCATAAATTATTTTTTTAATTATATAATAAAAATATAGATACTCGTAAAATTGAACATCAAAATAGATATTTATTTGAGATTGTGATAACCCTATAAAAAACAAACAAAATAAATCATGCAGTCTATTTCCTAATCAATCTAATATTGAAGGACAAAATAAAAAAATAATAATTAAAAAATAAAGGATGAAAAACAAAAATAAAAACATATCTGGTTGGTGGGCAAACTTGTCAAGCATATGAATCGAGTAACATGGGCTAGCATGCCAAACCCATGACGAGATTATAGACTCCACTAGGATTATTGACATGACCAAAAAATTAATATTTTTTTTTTCAAGTATAGGAGTGTCGAAGCAATAAATAACCCAGCAAGACCGGGATCGAATCACAAGAAGGTTAAATGTATAAATTATAAACAACAATAATGCAACAACAACAAGAATAATAATAGTAATAGTAATAGTAATAGTAATAATAGCAATATTAATAATAATAATAGAAGAAAAAGAAGAAGTTGATGAGAATTTTGAGATGGAATATCAATTTAAGGATTAAATAATGATAACAACAAGTATCAAGTGTTATACAACATAAATCTAGATTAGTCATTTAACAAGCAAAGTATTAAAGAGTGAACAAGATAATAAATACAAAACATATTAGTATCAAACATTAAAGTCCATGTTAAGTTTACACTATAGTTATTTTTACACCATTAATGTAACATTTTCACCTTGATATAATAAACTTAACTAAACATAATGAAAGAAAGAAACATAAATAAAAAAGATAGGAACATAAATAAGATAGAAGTTAACCAAGTAAAGGAAATGAATTGAAAGGCATAAACAAGATATTAATTAAAACAAAACTTAAGCATTACAAAAATACAAAGAGAAAAAGTAAGAGTATGATCTTGATCTGGAAACCAAAATACATAAATACATAGTAAATGCCTCCTTTTATAGGCCAAAATTGGAAACTATTGATTTTATGTCTAATTGATGAGTCGGTGGTCAATTCTTGACTTTGTGACAATCTTTATCTTCTCTTGTTTGAATAAAATATCATTGATAACGTCAAAATTTGAATTAGACCTTCATATAAAAAGTTCTAGAAAATTGTCTTACTTTTTCAAAAAAAAAAAATTAAGGTCATTTAGACTTCTAAAACTCAAGATATGGGTTGAACACTGAACAATGTCTAGGTTTTAAGACAGATTCAGACTTCTTCATTGTTGCTATAATTTGAACTTGAAAATAACCTTTTTACTTGGATTCCTCATGAAAGTTGTAGGTCTATATCTTACCTTTCCATCCATATAAAGTAGACCTAAATCTGAGATCTACAACTCCAGATATGACATGTGTCAGTTAAGGAGTTATTAATACTTCAAGTGCAAAATAATAATATAAAACCTTGATAAAAATGCACTTTTAAGTACTAATCAATTATATTTTTTTTAACTATTTCTTATTTAAATATATGATAAAAAATAGACAATCGCAAAATCAAAAACCAAACTAATATTGAGATATTTTTTTGAAACTGCGATAACCTTATAGAAAACAAAAGGAAACCAATTATGAAATTGAATTCCTAATTAACTTAATATCTATAGATAAAATTGAAAGGAAAAAAAGTTAAAATTGCCATACCCACAAACATATTAACCAGCCAAACCTATAAACAAGTTCATGGACTTTATAAATTTTACTAATATGGCTTAAAAAACTATTTTTTTAACTATATGAGAAAAAATAGACTATAGCAAAGTTAAGTTCAATTTAAAAGGAATAAAAAATCTTACCAAACCTATAAATCGAGGCAAGTTCGGTTACTTTGTTAAATCCGCAAACAACTTTAACCCTATTAAAAGACAAAATAAAAAGAAAATGTAAAATCCTAAAAAAAAAGGGATAGAAAAAAAAGTTATAAAAGGTTATGAATTAATAGGGATGAAATGAATAGATTTGTATAAATAATCATGATTATTAAACGGTGGAAATAAAAGACTAATAAGTTAGCCAAGACCAAGTTGACTAAAAAGTAAAAAGAGAGGTTAAATATCAAGGATTAAAAATAAAAAAATTTGCCCTCTCTTAAGAGGAAGCTGACGAAAGAGAGAGGAGAAAAACCTCATCATTTTCAACTTCTCCTAAACCTATTTTCACAAAGCAACCATGCATGTCACCTTTCAACCCTTAAAAAGAAAAAAAATTAAGGGAGGTGAAGTATAAACCTTTAAAGAAATATATCAATTGAAACAAAAGAAAAAGAAGAAGAAGACTTGTTAAAGTAAGTTAGAAGAAAAACAAGAAAAGTAAAAGGGAAAAGAAGAAGCAAAACAATTAGGGGGTGTCCAAAGGAAACAAAAAAAAAACAAGTTAAAAGGATAGTAGACATCTTCAAAGCAAATTTTGTAAATAAACTTTAAAAAAATTAGATTTTCTTAATTAAGGTTCTTAAACCTAAACCAATTTGAGGGACATGAATAAATGACATAATTAGATGAACTTGAAAGAAAATAACCTAGAGATATAACATTATTGTCCAAAAATAATTAAGATTTAAGAGTGAAATGAAGGCCTCAGTCATTCAGCTAAGAGGAAGAAAATGAAATGAAGGCCTATTCAATATGTTTTTATGCATATAAATGATGATTTAATCTCTTTTCCATCATTTTGATGATTTTTAATAGCCAAGAAACTCACCATAATCTCAAAATTTTTTTATTGCTTTTGAATATGCTTAGTTATTTTGCTTGAATTGAAATGTGCATAACAAATTATACCATGTTAATATAGATGGGAATTTCATGACATTGAATTAAAAAACACAAAAAGAATGATTGTTGAATTAGGGCCTATATTCAGCCATATTAGGGAAGTATAGAAGAAACAATATGATTCACTATTAAACATGATTTATGTTTTGACCACTTTTGGAAAAAAAAATAGAAGAGAGACCGTACACATGTGAATATATAT
>NW_011500479.1:43412-43600 GCF_000495115.2 Populus euphratica
TTCGACACTCCTGCACTTAGGAGAAGATATCAATCTTTTGGTCGTGTTAAGTTTTTGACGCCGTTACCGGGAAGGTAAATTATTGTACGAATTATAGTATTTGTTTTATTTTTTTCTTTTCACTTTTCTTGTATATAACTTTATTTCTTTTCTTTTGTTTCTTCTTCTTTTGTTTTCTTCTTTCTTTT
>NW_011500479.1:43610-46279 GCF_000495115.2 Populus euphratica
TCTATTTCTACACGTGCATGAGAGTGTGGTCATGTACATCAAGTGGTAGACTTTGTAGGGTATCCTCATCATTTTCAGAAAATATGGCCGAAGAAGATAATCAATCACTTCATAATGAGAATAATCATGTTAGAACACTTAGAAACCACCTGAATCCCATAAGAATAAGTGCCCCATCATGCATAGTTTTCCCTCCTGATACCTCTCATTTTAATTCAACTTTTACCTTTTTTTCATGACTTATATTTGGAAAATCCATATTTGTATTTAAGGGAATTTGAGGAGGTTTGTAACACCTATAATGACTCAAATTATAACATGAAGACCATCATATTAAAGTTTTTTTTTCTTTTTCAATAAAAGATAAAGCTAAAACATGGCTACAAAATTTGAGACCAAGATCCATTCGTGCTTGGGATGAAATGCAACAATAGTTTTTAAAGAAGTTTTTCCCATCTCATAGAACAAACTCTTTTAAAAGACAAATAATCACTTTTACTAAAAAACCAGGACAAACATTTTACAAATGTTGGGATAGGTATTGAGACTTACTTAATACTGGCCCTCATCATGGTTTTGAAATATGGAGATTGGTTTCATATTTTTATGAAGGGTTAACACCTAGAGATAGGAAAATGGTTGAATTAATGTACAATGAAACTTTTGAAAATAAAGACCATGATAAAGCAATAGAGTACTTAGATTTGTTGGCTGAAAATTCTCAAAATTGGGACACCGCAGGTACTTATAAGGCACCGAGTAAAATACAAGCTCATACATCTAGTGAAGGTATATACAACCTTAGGGAAGATCATGACCTCCAAGCTAAGTTTGCATCTTTAGCTAGAAAAGTCGAGGCACTAGAATTGAAAAAGAGTGGTCAATTAAAATCCGTTGAAAACATTGTGTGTCAAATCTGTGAAAAAAATGAACACTCAACCAGTAACTGTCATGACTGTCTAACCTTGGCTTCTTTTAAGGAATGTCTCCATGAACAAGCTCATGCTTTAAATAGTTTTCAAAGGCTCCGTCATAACCCATACTCACAAACATACAACCCTGGTTGGAGAAATAACCCAAATTTAAGTTGGAAGAGTGATAATACATAAGCTTCACAACCACAGTTTCAAGCATACCATAATTTTTAAAATTCTCATGGATATGCATCTCCTTATGCTCCACCTCCTAGAAGAAATCTTGAGGAAACATTGCATGCATTCATTGAAAAGCAAGAGACAATCAACACTCAACTTACTCAAAGCATAACAGATTTTAAAGATACTCTTGCAAAATTAACATCTGCTCTCAGTTTCCAAGAGAAAGGTAAGTTTCCATCTCAAACACAACAAAATCCCAAAGGGCAATACAATGCAAATGCAAGTAGTTCCGGAAGCCAACACATGGATCAAGTCAAATCAGTCACTACTCTGCGCAGTGGTAAGGTTATTGAAAAACCCTCTCTTGAACCTTATGAGAAAGATGATGAATCAATCTCTGAGGGTAAGGAAGGGGATGAATCTGAAAATTGCAAAGAAAAGACTGATCCTCTGCCAGCACTTCCATTTCCTCAAGCCATGACCAAACAAAGGAAAGTCAATCACAACTCTGAAATTTTTGAAATTTTCAAACAGGTAAGGATCAATATACCTTTGCTGGATGCAATTAAACAGGTTCCTTCCTATGCTAAATTTTTGAAAGATCTATGCACTGTGTCGTAGATCGTTTGTCAAAATTGGTAATAGATTCAACATCTAACATAACACTAATTAATGATTACTTTCTTGTTGAATATTTACTTTTTCTTAGTTCAATGTCTTGGTTTGCTAAAAATATAAATTTTCTTGCTTCAGGATTTTTGCTAACTCATTCGAATAACCAAGATAAAAGAAAGTTTTTGAGTGACGTGTAAAACTTTTATTGGGATGACTCTTACTTATTCAAATATTGTCCTGATCAAATATTTCAAAGTTAAATTCCTAATAATGAGGTAAGTAGTGTCATTAAATTTTATCACCCTAAGGCATGTGGGAGTCATTTCTCATTAAAGAAAATAACTGTAAAAATCTTAAAAGTGGATTTTATTGGCCTTCCATGTTCAAGGATTCACATGCATTCTGCAAAACCTGTGAAAATTATCAAAAGATGGGATTTATTTCAAAACACAGAGAGTCTTTAGATTATATTTTATTGACTCTTAAGTCTCATCATAGTGGAGATGTGCATTATGCATTTCATGATTTCTGACCTTATTTCCAACAAGAATATTTTTGATATAGTTTTGGGAATCTGATTAAAAAAGACCCTGTTTGCTGGTTTTTAAGAAAACTAGATGAGAAGCCTATCCTCGACCCATAAAGGGTGTTTAAGCTGTTCGTGGACGTAAAACTAAGGGAAGATGTGAGCCACAATCACAACTATTTATACATACACATGATTTTTCAAATAAATAAATAAAAAGAGAGAGAATATGTGAGACTCCAGCTGGCCTACATATAGGTGGTATGATTGCCTTTTTAATTTCTCATCTATAAAATCCTCTCTTCCTTCCTTTCATTTCTACTCAACCCATACATTCAACAAATATAGAAGTGTGTAGAAGTGGCAAGTTCCTCAGGTCATCATATAAGAAATGTTTGTGTTTTCGGTGGATCTAGTCCTAAGAAAGAAAA
>NW_011500479.1:49177-49428 GCF_000495115.2 Populus euphratica
ATAAAAACGTAGATAAGTTTGGTTTCGTAGCCTCCCTAACCTAAGCAATTAAGCCCGAAGGCTTTTTGTAACTCCTAATACCCTAAATTCAACTAACTTAGGAGCTATTGGCCCAAAGTTTGTTGCATGGGTTGAGGAGAAAAGCTTAAGGAAATCAAACATTGCATTGTGTATGTATCAGTATCTATAACCCGAGTTACTAAGCTTGTAGAGGTGTCTCAACACCTGCATTGTTATTTGATTCTTTTTTA
>NW_011500479.1:49443-57329 GCF_000495115.2 Populus euphratica
GCAGATCTCTCTTCATGAGAGAGTCTCTACCTTATCCGGTTAAATCCTAACCATTCTAAAATCTAAATTTTAGCATTTATTTACGCTTTGTATCTTTAATACTTGAGAATGTACTTTATCGCGTAATTTTACACCCATAAATATTAAAGTTTATATCTGAATCCTAGAGAAGAAAATTGAAAAAAGATTTTTTTGATATTTTAGCCAAACCCTAATGGATAATTATAAACTGGTTATGATATCCATATTTTTTGTTTCAAAACATGAGAAATATGTAATTTTTTTATTTTTTATGAAAATATGTTTGGAAAACTTTTAAGATTTGGCCGTATGCATGAAAATAATTTTTAAAAATGACAATTGATTTAATTTTTTTTGAAATATTTTGGAGAAAACCGGGTATTCTAATACCATATTTGTATTTTAGATTGTAAATATATAACCCGATATTATACAACATTAATACAAAACTATTTAAGAAAATCACAAAATTTTTAAACTATTTTTTGAATTTTTTTTGGAATTGTTTTCTTTTTTTTGAAAAAGAAAATATACCCACATTTTTAATAATATATATATATATATATATGTATATTATTAAAAATGTGGGCCGACCCAGCCTAGATAACTAGGCCAGGCAATAAGCCCAGGGAACAGTGGGCCAATCTCGGCCTAAAAGGGTGAGGCCGATATCGACCCAAAAAATTTTTAGAGCCGGGCTAGACCCAGCCAAACATTTGGGCTAGGCTAATACTGGCCCGGCCCATCATTAAATTGAATCATTTGTAGAATGTGAATAGTGTTAAGGTTCTACATGCAACCAAAATGGTTGTTGAAAAAGGAGCTTGATGGAGGAGCAACTACCAAGTGCGGTGGTGGTGTGTCCATGGAGCATGTCGTGCAGCGGTACAGCCAGCGGTGGGAACTGGTTGCAGATGGCAAAGAAAATAAAGAAGAAGAAGAGAACGGGAGGAGCTGCAAAGAGGAGAGAGAAAAGTTCACGGTGGCACTCGGTAGTCGGTAGATGGTTTCCTGTAGTGGAGATGGTGGTCGATAAGCTGTTGGCAGCTCTGGTTGATGGCTGGAATGGCGGAGAGAGAGAAGGAAAGAAAAACTGTAGAAATGGGGGAAGAAAGGCTAATTTTTGGCTGACTTTGGACTCGATTTTCTCCTCTATCAGGCCCTCAACTTCACATCTATTTATAGCTAGTAAAAGAGAGTAATCTCATCTACACAAAGAAAAAAACTCATCCCTTGATTCGGTTGGGAAACATCCCAACCGTTAGCTCAAAGTGTGCCTCATGAGTTGTTCAATTTGTAGAAAAGGTTGCCTGAGTTGGCTGCTTTAGGCCGGCACCACCGCCGTCTTGTTGCCATTCAGACTGAACAGTTCAGTCGGCGCTGTAAAGAAACTACACGAGATCATTCTTGTGCACTTTTTGTTAGATTTGATGAAGCAATGAAGCATTAAATGCAGCTGAAAAGTAGCCACCCAGGCAAAAATGGGGAAGACAGTGAGCAATGTCGAATGACGCGTCGTTAGCTTTTTTTTTTTCCTTTTCAAAACGGTGATATTTTGGATTAATTATGAATTTTTAATATTTTCAATTCGGTCCTCCAGCTTTTAATCGATTTCAATTAAACCCCTAATTAACCCTAAATACTTGATTTAATGTAATTAAGCCCTTGAATAACTTCAATTGAAACCCCGAAGTTACGCGTTTTTTACAATATGGTCCTTGGCATCAGATTTTGTCAATTAAACCCCTAATTGACAATTCAACTTTCAATTTCTTCAATTTCACCTTCGGTTTTTACCAATTAAACCCCTAAATTATGGCAGATTTTGTAGATTGGTCCTTGGTTTTGAATTTCTTCAATTTGGCCCCTAATTGACCCAAAACTTTTAATTTTCTCACATTTCAGCCCCTAATTTCAATCAATTAACATGACAAAAATTAAATTTGACCTCTTAAAATTCCAGTCTTCTCAATTAAACCCAAATTAGGCTCCCAAACTTAATTTTTCACCAATTAAGCCCAAATAAAATTAATTTGACCAATTTTAAAGTATAATTAAGTCCTTACACTTAAATAAATCCTTCAATTGAACCCAAATTAATTCTTAAATATAATTAAAATTTAATTTAGCCCATGATTAAATCAAATTGGCCTATTAAAAATTTAATTATGTCCATAGACTTGATTTTTATGCAAATTCATCCAATAATCATTTAATTTGACCTTGAATTTGTATTTTTTTTTAGTTTTGGGCACAATGAGGTATAATTAGGCCTTGAATTTCCTCTAAATTGCAGCTTAATTCCTCAGTTTGCTTTCTCCACGTTGCCAGCTATTATTTTATTTTTTATTTTGAAAAAGAAATTGATTTTTGGGGAATAACCCAAAATTAAGTTATGACATGTGGTAAATATTCTTTTTAAATATAGGCCTATCACATAAATAAAATGATTGATTGATGAGTTTAAGAACTGAAATTGAAAGGACAAAGAGATGACCAAACTTAGAAAAGAGATACTGTTGCAGTCCAAACCAGAATATTGTTCAATAATTGGGTCATATCTGAAGCTGTAGATCTTGAATTTAGGTCTACTTTATATGGATGGAAAGGTAAGACATAGGCCTACAACTTTCAATTGAGATTTGGTTTTAAAAAGGTCATTTTCAAGTCCAAATTATAACAACAATGAAGAAGTCTGAATCTGTCTTGCAGCCCGTACACTGTTCAGTATTTGGCCTATATCTAGAGTTCTAGAAGTCCAAATGATCTCCATTTGTTTTCATAAAGCTGATATAATTTCCTGCAATTTTCATGTTTTCAAGTGGTTCCAATTTTGACGTTATCAATGACGTTTTGGGCAGACAAGAGAAGATAAGGATTGTCACCAAGTCAAGAGTTGGTCACCCACTCATCAATTAGTCATCAAATCAATAGTTCCCATTTTTGACCTATTAAAGGAGGCATTTGCCATGTATTTAGGCATCTTGATTTCCAGATCAAGATCATGCTCTTGCTCTCTCTTTGTATTTTTGTAATGCTTAAGTTTTGCTTTCATTCATATCAAGTTTATGCCTTTCATTTCCTTTCCTTTACTTAGTTAACTTTTATCTTATGTATGTTCTTATTTTGTTTATTTATTTTTCTTTCTTTCATTATGTTTAGTTAAGTTTATTATGTCAAGGTGAAAAGGTTACACTAATGGTGTAAGAATAAGTATAATGTAAACTCAATATGGACCTTAATGTTTGATATTAACATGTTTTGTATATGGTGTAAGAATAAGTATAGTGTAAACTCAATATGGACTTTAATATATGATACCAACATATTTTGTATATTTTATCTTGTTCACTTTTAATACTTTGCTTATTAAATGGTTAATCTAGATTTATGTTGTATAAAAATTGATACAACAGATACTTGACACTCTCATAGCCCATATTGTATGGTATACCTGATACCTGAGCTATAAAAAGAACTTGATTTGTCGTTAACATAAGTTATAATCATGAATATCTGATAAGATTTACAAGTATTAACATTAAACGAATAAGATAATTAATCTGATCATGTTAACAATTTATAATATGATTGGAACCTCCTTTGTGTGTAGTTTCCAATTGAATAATAAGAGTTCATACTATAGTTGTTTGAGATACCATTAGTGGATCATCTAACCTTGACATTTGTTGTTATCATTGTTTAATCGTTACATTAATCTTCCATCTCAAAGTTCTCATCAACTTCTTCTTCATTTTTATTATTATTATTATTATTAGTAGTAGTAGTACTACTACTACTACTACTACTACTACTACTACTATTACTACTACTACTACTACTATTGTTGTTGTTATTGTTGTTGTTGTATTATTGTTATATATAATTTATACAATTAACCTCCTTGTGATTCGACCCCGGTCTTGTCAGGTTATTTATTACTTCGACACTCCTACACTTGGGAGAAGACATCAATCTTTTGGTCATATCAATCATATGAATGAATAACTTTGATAAAACTTGATTATATTGAAACACAACTTGGGAGAATAGAGAATTTTATTTTGTGGTTGTAATTGCATAGGTTTAATAATATATTATAGATAAATTCTTATTTATAGGTAACTTAGGTTTCAACCATTTTAGGAGAAATAAGAAGTAAGAGGATTCATGTATGTCATCTTGGCTATATACAATGCTAATGGTTGTCTTTAATAAAATTTGTTGTTACGAGGACAAAACTTAAAAAATTAAAGAACATGATTTGTGATTGATAATGGTAAATGTTAGAATACTTGTAGAGCTATGTAGTGAGAAAGTCTAAGGATTATTATTGGAAAAAAAAGGTAACCATAAATCATTAATTTGAGCCATGTATGAACTTAGGAAAAAGAAACAAAGTTGGTAAACTTAAATACATTTTAGACATGTGTGAAGACAATTGATAATTTAATGGTGTATTGGAATAAAGTAGTAATTAAGACCATGCTAACATAAATATATGAATATAGTTGAGTACTGTAAGGATATGCATGACTAAATAAAGAAAGGTAGTTCATAACAAAGAGAAAAAAAAATGAATGAAATAATGAAAAATTAAATAAGAGTTGATACTATAAATAAAATTATGATTGAACGAATTAGTGTAGTGTGCTAACCTTATATAAATATGCAACTACACTGGTATTCATTTTGTAGTAGATTAATGAATATATATGGAATGTACCGTGTGTATAAAGAGTGAATATCGACATATATGATTATAGATGGCTTTATATAAAGTATAGACTAAAAGAGTTTCTTATAATTCAAGAGGAGCAAGAAGGATTAGTTTTTTCATACCAGGAGGCTGCACCATAGAATGAGCAGGTAGGTGTCCTTCTCTTTATTTAAATTCGATGAATTTATCAAGTTTTTTTTTTTTCTTTATAGATGTTGCAAAATGAATTAGTCAGTATCAAACAAAAGGCAATAAACATATGGAATATTTTGATAGTTTTCGTTAATGGCATCCGAGTTAGGATAGCTAAGAATGTATGAAAAAATTAGCGCATACTAATGACATCTGAGTTATGATAGCTAGGAATACATGAAAAGATTAGCATATGCTAATATCAACTAAAATAGGATAGCCGAGAATGTACAAAAAAGATTAGAGTATGCTAATGATATCTGTGTAGGGTAGTAAGAGTGTATGAAATGATCAGTGAATGCTAATGGTATTTAATTTTGGATAGTTGAGAATATTTAAAAATATTAGTTAATGTTAATGGCATCTCAGCTAGGATGGCTAGGATTGAATAATAAGATTAGTAAATACTAATGGTATCCATGTTTGGATAGTTGAAAGTATATATGAAGATTAGCAAATGCTAATGATATCTGATTTAGGTTAGTTAAGAATGTATAAGAAGACTAGCAAAGATTGATGACACCGTTTGAAGTTGGCTGGGAACATAACTTGTTTTTTTTTTTTTTATGACATTTAAATTGAGTTAATTGGAATTTCATGTTCAAAGTTACTGGAATTAGTAGCATCTAAACTTGAATGGATGGAATAAGGTATGATAGATTTTTTTTTTTGTAATGATAATAACATAAATTAATAGTTTTAGAAATTAAATACCATGTTAGATGTTAGCATAGTGTGCTTAAAAGGTCATCATATAAAAGGTATAGGAAAGTGAATATGCAAACTATTTATTTGCATTTCAAATATTAATTCATTTATATGTAGTCGATTATAATATTTTTATATAATTTGAAACTTATGAGAGGACCTTTCCATGCACAAGATGTATAATAGGCTCCTAGCTTAATATTTTGTTTTGACATATAATATATGAATGAAATACCACTGTAAACATATAAATAATCCTTTTGTGTAAACTGAAGATATAATGTAAGAGTACAATAGACATATAACTTGTCCTTCTTTATAGTTAGATGATGTAATGTAAGAATACAGTAGACATAACTTGTCTTTTTATGGAGGTAACCTACCTTTTATGTAATTAACATATCTTTTTGTAAAAGAAATTGATGGTGCATTTAAAAACATAATTATATAAATATAGATAAGTTAAAAACTCTAATAATATAATATATTAGTTGTAGATTTCTTAGAGTGTAGGTTTATCTATATTGCATGTAAATTTTAAAGTTGTATTGAGTGTTTGTAAAGATTGATAAATTTGATAATGAATGTATGTTTCAGATGAATGATAAAAAATAAGAAAGGATATTCATTAACCTAAATAAGTTAATAAAATGAATGAGATTAAAATGAAAACAAGTGTTTGTCAACACTTGGGAGAGGCATAGAATAAGAGGAAACTCTATTATATTTTTTATAAAAAATATTTCTCTTGATTTCAAAATTACATCTTGAAAAGTTTATTAAAATTAATGATATATTTTAGAGTCATTACAGTTGGTATCACATGGCATTAATTTCAAGAAATTTAAAATAAATATTAACATGTATTGACCTATCTTAAGATGGTACGTACTTGACAGAAGAAGCTTAAGGATGAAGATAATAGTGATTGATAAGAGAAAGATCTTTTAGACGATACCACCTCTCATGTGTCGGTGGTATGATCCCAGCCTAAACAAGAAGAAGCATCAGGAAACCAAGGAAGCAAATTACCCGGAACTATAAAGGATGCATGAACAATTAGGTCAAACTCGGAAGGATGAATAGAAAAACCCCTTCTCACGGTACCCACATGGTCTATCCACACCATATACTGACCCATTGTTTTTTGCCCAGATAGTCAAAGTAGTGATATAAGACATGATTAGTATTGCAACTCCTACAACAAATATATCTCCAGCTATTTCGATAACACCAATCACTCTAGAAGTTGCTACAACTACTAATAATATGGTACTTTTAGTTCAAGTAGTGAATAGCGTAAGATAAATAGGTTGCGAACTATATTTAGGAGATCAGGATGCAGAGGTGGAAAGAAGATGGATTAAAAAGGTAGAGAGACTAATGATTCAGATCAAGATACTTGAAGAGCTACGAGTAAATTATGCTACACAATTGTAATCTGATAAAGCTATATATCATTGCAATTAGTGGTGGGAAATAGTCCAGTTCAGAAAGGCTGCTGAAGTATTAAACTAGAGTGACTTCAAATTGGAATTTGAGAATCAATTCTACTCTATATATCATTGCAAGGTGAAGGGACAAGAGGTCTTAACTTTTATTGTTGTTTTTGTTCAGTAAAATATGTTACTATTAACTAAATAACTTTTGGTGTAAAAAAATACATCAATCATAAAACACAATTTAGATGAACAAAAATAAATTTCTTCATCAATAATTTTATTTGTTGTCTTTTCTAGAAATATCTATTTTTATAAACATTTAATTAAATAAAAAAGATTTCTGGAAGCAACGATATCAAACCAACTAAAGTCATGATCTAAGCCATAAGTTAAGTAAGTTTACTCAATTCGACCATGTCAATAAAAAAAAAAATTTATTGTTTTATAAAAAACATTAAATCAACACTAAAGAAACTTGATTTGTTGTTAACATAAGTTATAATCATGAATGCCTGACAACATTTACAAGTATTAGCCTTATTTGAATAAGATAACTAATGTAATCATGTTAATAATTTATAATCTGATTGGAACCTCCTTTGTGTGTGGTTTTCAATTGAGTAATAAGAGTTTATACTATACTTGTTTGACATGTCATTAGTAGATCCTCTAACCTTGACATTTGTTGTATCATTGTTTAACATTTACATTGATCTTTCATCTTAAAGTTCTCATCAACTTCTTTATTATTATTATTATTATTACTACTACTTCTACTACTACTACTACTACTATTACTATTA
>NW_011500479.1:57403-61559 GCF_000495115.2 Populus euphratica
TATTATTATTATTATTATTATTGTTGTTGTTGTTGTTGTTACTATTGTTGTTATTATTTTTGTATTATTATTATCATCTATAATTTATAAAATTAACCTCCATGTAGTTCGACCCCGGTCTTGCTAAGTTATTTATTACTTCGACACTCCAGCACTTGGGAGAAGACATCAATCTTTTAGTCATGTCAACAAGTTGATAAATTCATTTATCTTATGGATTTTATTGTCTTGGACTCACAACCTGTTAAAGCATGTAATTCATTTCTTGTTATTTTAGGACGTCCGTTTCTTGCAACTTCTAATGCATTGATTAATTGTAGAAATGGATTGATGAAGCTATCATTTGGAAACATGACATCGGAGATGAATATTTTCAACATTTGCAAACAACCTAGAGATGATAATGAATTACAAGAAGTAGATCATATTGAGGAATTAGTTTATGATAAACTTGAATCTACTTTAAGTAAAATTGAGTTGGATAAATCTGAAGATTTGTAAATGATTTATTTTTAGGAAGAAATCACGGATGAAAAAGACATTGAAAATGTTGATACGAATCTTTTGTAAAGAATGATAATAGATTCGACATCCGATATCACACCAATTGATGATTACTTTTCTGACAAATCCTTATTTTCTCTTAGTTCAATGCCTTGGTTTGATAAAAATATCAATTTTCTTGCTTCAGGAGATATGCCAGCTCATTGGAGTACCGAAGAAAAAAGAAAGTTTTTAAGTAATGTGCAAAACTTTTATTGGGATGACCCTTACTTATTCAAATATTTTCCTGATCAAATATTTCAAAGATGCATTCCCGACAATAAGGTAAGTAGTGTCATTAAACTTTGTCATTTTGAAGCGTGTGGGAGTCATTTCTTGTAAAAAACGACTACTGTAAAAATCTTACAATATGAATTTTATTAGGCCACCATGTTCAAAGACACAAATGTGTTCTGCAAAGCTTGTGAAAATTGTCAAAAGTCAAGATTTGTTTCAAAACATAAGGAATCATTAGATAATCTTCTATTGACTTTTGAGACGTATCATGGTGGAGATATGCATTGTGCATTTCATGACTTATGGCCACCATTTCTATAAAGAACATGATCAACTTAGTCTTGGGAATCTGACTAAAAAAGACCCTGTTTGCTAGTTTTTAAGAAAACTGGATGGGAAGCCTATATCATTATTTTGCACTTGAAGTATCAATAACTGTTTAACTAAAGTATATTTTATAATAACATATCTAATAATATAAGATACATTTAATTCATGGTAAATGTTTATTTTAAATGTAGGCTTATCACATAAATAAAAGGATTGATTGATGACTTTAAGAACTGAAATTGAAAGGACAAAGAGATGACCAAACTTAGAAAAGAGATATTGGTGCAGTTCAAACTAGAACATTATTCGGTAATTGGATCATATCTGGAGCTATATATCTTGGATTTTGGTCTACTTTATATGGATGAAAAGGTAAGATATAGGCCTACAACTTTCATATGGAGCCCAAGATTTAAAAAGGTCATTTTTAAGTTCAAATTATAGCAATAATAAAGAAGTATGAACCTGTCCTACAACCCGCACAATGTTCAGTGTTTGGCCCATATCTAGAGTTTTAGAAGTCCTATTAACCTCCATTATTTTTTCTTAGAACGCTAAGATAATTTTCTACAACTTTCATGTTTTCAAGTACTTTCAATTCTGATGTTATCAATAATGTTTTAGGCAGACAAGAGGAGATAAGGATTGTCACCAAGTCAAGACTTGGCCACCCGCTCATCAATTAGTCATCAAATCAATAGTTCCTAATTTTGGCATATAAAAAGAGGCATTTGCCATGTATTTAGGCATCTTGGTTTTCAGATCAAGATCATGCTCTTGCTTTTTCTCTTTGTATTTTTTGTATTGCTTATGTTTTGCTTTCATTAATATCAAGTTTATGCCTTTCAATTCCTTTCCTTTACTTAGTTAACTTTTATCTTATTTATGCTCTTATTTTTTTTATTTATTTTTCTTTCTTTCATTATATTTAGCTAAGTTTATTATGTCAAGTTGAAAAGGTTATACTAATGGTATAAGAATAAGTATAGTGTAAACTCAATATGGACTTTAATGTTTGATACTAATATGTTTTGTATTTATTATCTTGTTCACTCTTTAATACTTTGCTTGTTAAATGATAAATCTAGATTTATATTGTATAACACTTGGTACAACAAATATTTGGCACTTTCATAGCCCATACTGTATGGTATAACCGACACCTCAGCTATGAAAGGAACGTGATTTGTTGTTAACATAAGTTATAATCATGAATGCTTGATAAGATTTACAAGTATTAACATTAATCGAATAAGATAACTAATGTCATTATGTTAACAATTTATAATATGATTGGAACCTTCTTTGTGTGTAGTTTTCAATTGAATAATAAGAGTTTATACTATAGTTGTTTGACATACCATTAGTGGAACCTCTAAACTTGACATTTGTTGTTATCATTGTTTAATCCTTACATTAATATTCCATCTAAAAGTTCTCTTCTTCTTCTTCTTCTTCTTCTTCTTTACCTTTTTTTTCTTTATTATTATTATTATTATTACTACTACTACTACTATTACTACTACTATTATTGTTATTGTTGTTGTTGTTGTTGTTGTTCTTGTTATTATTATTGTTGTTGTTGTTATTGTTATTATTATTACTGTTGTTGTTGTTGTTATTGTATTGTTGATGTTGTTGTTGTTATTGTATTGTTGTCATCTATAATTTATACAATTAACCTCCTTGTGGTTCGACATCGGTCTTGCCGGGTTATTTATTACTTCGACACTCCTGCATTTGGGAGAAGATATCAATCTTTTAGTCGTGTCAAGTTTTTGGCGCCATTACTAGGAAGGTAAGTTCTTGTATAAATTATAGTATTTATTTTATTTTCTCTTTTCACTTTTCTTGTATATAACTTTGTTTCTTTTCTCTTGTTTATTCTTCTTTTGTTTTCTTCTTTCTTTTATTCTATTCCTACACTTGCATGAGAGTGTGGTCACGTACATTAAATGATAGACTTTATAGGATATCCTCATAATTTTTAGAAAATATGGTCGAGGAAGATAACTAGTCACTTTATAATGAGAATAACCATGTTAGAATACTTAGAGATCACATGAATCCCACAAGAACAATTGTATCATCATGCATAGTTTTCCCCCCTGATACATCTTATTTAAATTTTAAGCTAGGCATTATTCAACTTTTACCTTTTTTTTATAGCTTAGATTTAGAAAATCCATACTTACATTTAAAGGAATTTGAGGAGGTCTATAACACCTATAATGACTCAAATTGTAGCATGAACACCATCATATTAAAGCTTTTTCCTTTTCTATTAAAAGATAAAACTAAAACATGGCTATAAAATTTGAGATCAGGATCCATTCGTGTTTGGGATGAAATGCAACAACAGTTTTTAAAGAAGTTTTTCCCATCTCAGAGAACAAATTCTTTTAAAAGACAAATCACCACTTTCACTCAAAAACTAGGAGAAACGTTTTACCAATGTTAGGATAGATACTTAATACTTGCTCTCATCATAGTTTTAAAACATAGAGATTGGTTTCATATTTTTATAAAGGATTAATACCTAAAGATAGGCAAATTATGGAATTGAAGTGCAATGGAACTTTTGAAGATAAAAACCCTGATGAAGCAATTGAGTACTTAGACTTGTTAACTGAAAATGCTCAAAATTAGGACACTGCAAGTACTTATGAGGCACCTAGTAAAACTCAACCTCATATATCTAGTGGAGGTATGTACAACCTTAACGAAGATCATGACCTCTAAACTAAGTTTGCATCTTTAGCTAGAAAATTCGAGGTACTATAATTAAAAAAGAGTGGTCAATTAAAATTTATTCAAGATATTGTGTGTCAAATCTGTTAAACAAATGAACACTCAACTAATGACTATTTAACTTTGCCTTCTTTTAAGGAATGTTTCCATGAACAAGCTCATGTTTTAAACAGTTTCCAAAGGCCTAAACATAACTCATACTTGTAAACATACAAACCTAGTTGGATAAATCACTTAAATTTCAGTTGGAAAAGTGAGAACAACAATGCACAAACTTCACAACCACTGTTTCAAG
>NW_011500479.1:61585-62020 GCF_000495115.2 Populus euphratica
AGTGAGAACAACAATGCACAAACTTCACAACCACTATTTTAAATACATCCTAAATTTCAAAATTCTTATGGTTATGTACTTCCTTATGCTCCACCTCTTAGAAGAAATTTTGAAGAAACTTTATATGTATTCATTGAAAAGCAAGAGACAATTAACACTCAACTTGCTCAAGACATAACAGATTTTAAAGACACTCTTGTAAAATTTACATTTGCTCTCAGTTTTCAAGAGAAAGGTAAGTTTCCATCTCAACCATAACAAAATTTCAAGAGGCAATACAATGCAAATACAAGTAGTTCTGAAAGTTAACACATGGATCAAGTTAAATCAGTCATCACTGTTCATAGTGGTAAGGTTATTCAAAAACCAATTCTTGAACCTTATGAGAAAGATGATGAGTCAATCTCTGAGGGTAAGGAAGGGGTTGAATCTGAA
>NW_011500479.1:63937-66732 GCF_000495115.2 Populus euphratica
AAAATTTTTATTGGGATGACCCTTACTTATTTAATTATTGTCCTGATCAAACATTTTCAAATATGCATTCTCGACAATGATGTAAGTAGTGTCATCAAATTTTGTCACTCTAAGACATGTGAGAGTCATTTCTCATCAAAGAAAACAACTACAAAAATCTTACAAAGTAGATTTTATTAGGCCACCATGTTCAAGGATTCATATGCATTTTGCAAAAATTGTGAAAATTGTCAAAAGGTGGGATTTATTTTAAAACACAGAGAGTTTTTAGATAATCTTCTATTAACTCTTAAGTCTCATCATAGTGGAGATGAGCATTGTGTATTTCATGATTTATAACTCCATTTTCATAAAGAAGATGCTTGATATAGTCTAGGGAATCTGACCAAAAAAAGACCATGTTTGCCAGTTTTTAAGAAAACTGGATGAGATGCCTATCCTCAACCCATAGAGGGCGTTTAAGCTGTTCTTGGACGTAAAACCAAGGGAAGATGTGAGCCACAATCACAACTACCTATATATACACATGTTTTTTCAAAAATAAATAAATAAATAAATAAAGAGAGTGTGTGTGTGTGTGAGAGAGACTTCAACTGGCCTACACATAGGAGGTATGTTACCTTTTTAATTTCTCATATATAAAATCCTTTCTTTCTTCCTTTCATTTCTACTTAACCCATACATTCAAAAAATATAGAAATGTGTAGAAATGATAAGTTCCTCAGGTCATCACATAAGAAATATCTGTGTTTTCAGTGGATCTAATCGTGGAAAAGAAAAGGAGTTTTTAGAATCACTAAATCATCTTGGTCAAATGCTAGTTGAGAGAAAGATTCATTTAGTGTATGGGGGAGGCAGTCTTGGGTTAATAAGAGGTGTGTCAATAGCTGCATTTTTAAGAGGTAGTCAAGTTTTGGGGGTCGTCCCTAAAGCTTTAGCACAAGGGGACATCATTGGAAAAATAACTGGAGAGGACCTATATGTCTCCACAATCTTTGCTCAAATGAATGCAATGTTTAACTATGTCGAAGCCTTCATTGCCTTACCAAGTGGTCTAGACACATTGGAAGATATCTTTCATATTTTCTCTTAGGCCCAACTACACACTCACCATAAACCTATAGGTTTGTTAAATGTTAATAGTAATTATGATAAGTTGTTGTCATTTCTTGATCATGTTGTGAAACAAGAATTTCTAACATCTTTGGCACGACAAATCATAATCTTTGCTGCTACTGCTGAACAATTGATTGACCAACTACAATCTTTCATTCTTATAATCCCTTCATGAGTCACATAAAATTGGTCATCTAAGAAAATCCATAAAAAGCTTAGATTGGATTTGAACCTTCATTTATGAATCTTTGTGTCTTTTGGTTTTATTATTGTGTTTTGTTGTGTTTAAGTGTGTTTCAGGTTTGTTAGTTTTCATTATTTTGAAGTGATATCTTTTGTACTCTATCTTTCTACGTTAGGGTATTAAGGATAATGTTTTGTTTTGGTTAGGGGGAGAGGGTAGTAGTTGAAAAAAAAATTAACTAACTATATTTGCTATTTCATAAAGCATGTGCAAAATTATTGTTACTAGGATGGCAAAGTAAAGTAACTCTTTTGTTGAAGTGACTCTTGAGACGCATCTTAGTAACCATTCTTAACAAGGTCTATCATAATACTTCTTAAAATATTCAGGTTTACAAACTCTTGTATTATTATCACTTAATTCTGCTTATATACTTATTTAACATGTATTCTTAAACCTTAATTTTCACACACACACTTTAACATATGATTGTGGGTTGTACATTGGATTATTACATTATTTATGTTCTTTTGTTAAAGGTAACAACTAAGGGAAAGGGATAGTAAATAATATTACATTATTTATGTTATGTTATTAAAGGTAACAACTAAAGGAAAGGGATAGTATATAATTTGAAAAAAAAAACAAAAAAATAATGATAATAAAAATATAGATAAGTTTGGTTTCTTAGTCTCCCTAACTTAAGCAATTAAGCTCGAAGGGGTGTTTTAACACCTAATACCTAAAAAGTCAACTGACTTGGGAGCTATTGGCCCAATGCTTGTTACATGGGTTGAGGAGAAAAGCTTAAGAAAATCAAACATTGCATTATCTACGTATTAATATCGGCAATCTGAGTTACTAAGCTTGTAGGGGTGTCTCAACACCTAATGCCCTAAAACCAACTAGTCTGGGAGTCATTAGCTGAAAGCTCGTTACATGGGTTAAAGTTGCATGGTGTTTTAAGTTATATGTATATATATATTAAAAAAAAATAAGAACAAAAAAGAACAAAAAAGAAAAAAATAATAATCCCAACCCGAGAAAGTTAACCTTAAACATTTAAACAAAAATTTTATTTTCTTCCAAGAAAAGCCCCATAACTATGTGTTGATATAGTAAGCATAAAAGAAATATTTATTAATATCTTATTTAAGAGGTACTAAGCAGATATGTAAATTTAATGAGAGTTTGTTTATCCGGATAGATTAATAAAAGTTGAATGATGAATACCTTACTTTGTGGAATTTATAAATTATTTTTCTATTTTAACGCTTTGATTACTAGGGACTAGTCATAAGCTGGTTGGGGGGTGTGATTAGAACTTAAAAGTATATTTTTATCAAAGTTTTATATCATCATTTTGCACTTGAGGTATTAATAACTCTTTAACTAAAACATTTTTTATAATAACATATCTAATAATATAAGATACCTTTAATTTATGGTAAATGTTCATTTTAAATATAGGTCTATTATATAAATGAAAGGATTG
>NW_011500479.1:66755-67857 GCF_000495115.2 Populus euphratica
TTCATTTTAAATATAGGCCTATTACATAAATGA
Source organism: Populus euphratica (assembly GCF_000495115.2). Classification (NCBI taxonomy): domain Eukaryota; kingdom Viridiplantae; phylum Streptophyta; class Magnoliopsida; order Malpighiales; family Salicaceae; genus Populus; species Populus euphratica. The sequence continues at coordinate 66,789 of NW_011500479.1, forward strand.
AAGGATTGATTAATGAGTTTAAGAACTAAAATTGAAAGGACAAATAAATGGCCAAACTTAGAAAAGAGATGATGGTACAATCCAAACTGGAATACTGTTCGGTAATTGAATCATATCTGGAGCTTTAGATCTTGGATTTAGGTCTATTTTATATGGATGAAAAGGTAAGACATAGGCCTACAACTATCATATGGAGCCTAAGATTTAAAAAGATCATTTTCAAGTTCAAATTATAGCAACAACAAAAAAGTCTGAATCTATCTTGTAGCCCAAACATTGTTCAGTGTTTGGTCCATATCTGGAGTTCTGGAAGTTCAAATGACCTCTATTATTTTTCCTGAAAAGTTGAGATAATTTCCTACAACTTTTATGTTTTCAAGTGGTTCCAATTCTGACATTATTAATGATGTTTTGGGCAGACAAGAGAAGATAAAGATTATCATCAAGTCAAGAGTTGCCCACCACAATTGGTCATCAAATCAATAGTTTCCAATTTTGGCCTATAAAAAGAGGCATTTTTCATGCATTTAGGCATCTTGGTTTCTATATCAAGATCATGTTTTTACTTTTTTTCTTTGTATGTTGGTATTGCTTATTTTTTGCTTTCATTAATATCAAGTTTATGTCTTTCATTTCCTTTCCTTTACTTAGTTAACTTTTATCTTATTTATGTTCGTATTTTGTTTATTTATTTTTCTTTCTTTTATTATGTTTAGTTAAGTTTATTATGTCAAGGTGAAAAGGTTATACTAATGGTATAAGAATAAGTATAGTGTAAACTTAACATGGATTTTAATGTTTGATACTAACATGTTTTTTATTTATTATCTCGTTCACTCTTTAATACTTTACTTGTTAAATGACTAATCTAGATTTATGTTGTATAACACTTGGTATAATGACACGACTAAAAGATTGATGTCTTCTCCCAAGTGCAGGAGTGTCGAAGTAATAAATAATCCGGTAAGACCGGGGTCGAACCACAAGGAGGTTAATTGTACAAATTATAAATAACAATAACACAACAACAACAACAACAATAATAATAGTAATAATAATAAGAACTTGG